>NC_028458.1:28857143-28872477 GCF_000263155.2 Setaria italica | reverse complement strand
CTTTGACCAATACATTTCAAAAGTTTCAAATGAGACTAAAAGTTGCGCACATTGATATGAACCCGCTAGGGTTGATTCCCGATCTTTCGATGAGAGGCGTGGGATAACTCGATTGGTCGATGGAGACGACGTTCACGGCCCGACTACAGCCTTCCAAGCTGCGCCTTAGCAACCGATACACCACCTCCAATGGCTGCCGCGATCTTGTGGAGCGCGTCACCCGGCCACTAGGGCACTCGTCCTGCAAGCAATCGAAGAACTAGCAAGAACAAGTATAACAAGTACTGAATTTACTAGATGAAGATGAAGGTTTCCAACTCAATCTCAATACGGTGGGGTTCCGAAGACAGCAAGACGGGCGGCTGATCCAGCACGCGCGCTTACAAGCAAGTAGCGAGAGCTAAACTTGATCTAAACAAAACCCAATTTGTTTGTGGCAGCTTTAATCCTTATTAATGCCTAGGAGGACGACCAGGAGGGTGTTGGGGTGAAGTACTTGAACGCCCCAATCCGTGTCCGTATGCGACCGTGGTGACCATCACAAGTTGGTACTGTCCTGGAGTCCGAATCCAGCCTGCGCGAGTCCGTTTCCCTTTCGGTCTTCTCCATGATTCCTAACCAAAACAAGAGTGCACGCATCTCCATGGTCTAAATAGTATGGACATGAACTCAAGAGTGAACTTACTTGATGATTAAGTTGATGAGCACGGGCGCGAGTTATAGGACCAAAAACTGATACTTGTGTAGGTATGGATGTATCGTTGGTGTTGATGTCCTCATCATCCTCCCCTTCTTGCATTTGAGTCGTCCTCGACTCAAGCTGTTCTTCTTCTCCCAAATATGGCTTCAAATCTGCAATGTTAAATGTGGGACTAACCCCAAAATTGGCAGGCAGATCGAGCTTATATGCATTATCATTAACTTTCTCCAACACTTTAAAGGGTCCATCAGCCCGAGGCATCAATTTAGACTTTCGCAATTCAGGAAACCTATCCTTTCTCAAGTGCAACCAAACTAAGTCGCCAGGTTCAAATATTAGTTTCTTTCTACCTTTATCACCGGCAAACTTATATTTAGCATTCATACGCTCTATGTTTTCTTTAGTTGTTTCATGCAGTTTTAACATCAATTTAGCACGCTTAGTAGCATCAAAATTTAATTTTTCAGAAGATGGCAAAGACATCAAATCAATAGGAGCACGAGGCAAGAAACCATATACAATCTGAAATGGGCACATCTTTGTAGTAGAATGCAGCGAACGATTATAAGCAAATTCAATGTGAGGCAAACAATCTTCCCACATCTTAATGTTCTTCTTTAAAACAGCCCGTAACATAGTAGACAAAGTTCTATTGACAACTTCAGTTTGACCATCAGTTTGGGGATGACATGTAGTAGAAAATAAAAGCTTAGTTCCTAGTTTTCCCCATAAAGTATTCCAAAAATGACTAAGAAATTTAGCATCACGATCAGAAACAATGGTGTTGGGCACACCATGCAAACGAACAATTTCTCGAAAGAACAAATCAGCAATATGGGTAGCATCATCAATTTTATGACATGGTATGAAATGTGCCATTTTAGAAAATCTATCAACAACCACAAACACACTATCACGGCCCTTCCTAGTCCTTGGCAAACCCAACACAAAATCCATAGAAATATCTTCCCAAGGAGCACTAGGAACAGGTAGAGGCAAATACAAACCGTGTGGATTTAATCGTGACTTAGCCTTTTGGCAAGTCGTGCAACGAGCAACAAACCTCTCCACATCTCTTATCATCTTTGGCCAAAAGAAATGACCAGCAAGGACGTCCTCCGTTTTCTTCACTCCAAAATGCCCCATCAAGCCACCTCCATGCGCTTCCTGTAGCAATAACAAACGAACGGAGCTAGCTGGAATGCATAGCTTGTTAGCTCTAAACACAAACCCATCACTAACGATGAATTTGTTCCATCCTTTTCCATCTTTGCAATGCAGCAACACATCTTTAAAATCAGCATCATTAACATATTGGTCTTTAATTGTTTCTAATCCAAAGATTTGTAATCAAGTTGATTCAGCAAAGTATATCTCCTAGACAAAGCATCAGCAATAACATTCTCTTTCCCTTTCTTGTGCTTAATAACATAAGGAAAAGATTCAATAAATTCAACCCACTTAGCATGTCTACAGTTCAGATGTCCTTGACTACGAATATGTTTCAAAGATTCATGATCAGAATGAATAACAAATTCTTTGGGCCACAAATAATGCTGTCATGTTTCTAATGTGCGAACAAGAGCATACAACTCCTTATCATAAGTAGAATAATTTAGAACAAGCCCGCTCAATTTTTCACTAAAATATGCAACAGGTTTGCCTTCTTGTAACAAAACACCACCCAATCCAATTCCACTAGCATCACATTCAAGCTCAAAAGTCTTATTAAAATCAGGGAGTTGGAGGACGGGTGCATGTGTCAACTTATCTTTCAGCATGTTGAAGGAGTTTTCTTGTACTTTGCCCCAACTAAAAGGCACTCCCTTCTTCGTGAGCTCAGTCAATGGTGCCGCAATGGTGCTGAAGTCCTTCACAAAACGGCGATAGAAACCAGCAAGTCCTAGGAAACTCCGCACTTGCATGATAGTCTTCGGTACAGGCCATCCCTGTATAGCTTCTACCTTAGCTTGATCAACCTCAATTCCCTGTGGAGTCACAACATAACCAAGAAAAGACACTCGATTGGTGCAAAAGGTGCACTTCTCAAGGTTACCAAATAAACGCGCATCTCGTAAAGCATTAAAAACAGCACGTAAGTGATCAAGGTGGTCATCCATAGATTTGCTATAAATCAATATATCATCAAAATAGACCACAACAAATTTTCCAATGAAAGCACGAAGAACCTCGTTCATTAATCTCATGAAAGTACTAGGTGCATTTGTTAACCCAAAAGGCATGACTAACCACTCATATAAACCAAATTTAGTTTTAAAAGCAGTTTTCCATTCATCTCCTAATTTCATACGAATCTGGTGGTACCCACTACGCAAATCAACTTTGGAAAACACAACAGCACCACTAAGTTCATCAAGCATGTCATCCAATCATGGAATAGGGTGTCGATATCGAATGGTGATATTATTGATAGCTCTACAGTCAACACACATACGCCATGTTCCATCTTTCTTAGGCACTAAAATAACCGGAACAGCACAAGGACTAAGAGACTCACGCACATAACCTTTGTCGAGTAGTTCTTGCACTTGTCGCTGAATTTCTTTCGTTTCTTCCGGATTTGTCCTGTATGGCGCACGGTTTGGCAAAGATGCACCAGGAATAAGATCAATTTGGTCCTCAATCCCTCGTATCGGTGGCAGCCCCGCGGGGATCTCACTTGGAAACACATCAGCATACTCCTGCAAAATGTTAGCAACAACAGGAGGCAAAGAATGCTGCATGTCGTGAACCGAAATCAAAGCATCCTTGCATACCAAAGCATAGGCAACAGAAGTGGAAGCAACCAATTCATTAATATCAGATTTAGTAGCAAGCAAGCAATGTCCTTTCAATCTGATCTCATCTTTCTTACTACTAACAGATTTGACATTTTTTTCGCTCTCGGTTTTAGTTTTCTTTGCTTTAGCAACATCATCACGTACAATAGCTTCAAGAGACATAGGAAGCAAAACAATTTTCTTATCATGGTGTATGAGAGAATACTGATTTGATCTACCATGATGCATACAATCCGTATCAAATTGCCATGGTCTACCTAGCAGAATATGACAAGCTTCCATAGGCACAACATCACATTCAACAACGTCATGATATGATCCAATAGCAAAATTAATTCGCACCAGTCTCGTTACCTTAACCTTACCGCTATTGTTGAGCCATCGAATATGATATGGATGTGGGTGCGGTTTGGTTGTAAGTGCAAGCTTCTCCACCATATCACTGCTAGCCAAGTTGTTGCAGCTACCTCCATCAATTATCAAACGGCACGAACGCTCTTTAATGACACACTTTGTTTGGAACAGTGTATGCCGCTGATTTTGCTCCGCCTTCTCCATTTGTGCGCTAAGCACACGCTGCACAATGAGGCTCTCATAATGATCTGCATCCTCTGCACCAATCTCTTCTTCTGTTTGTTCCTCACTACCTGCATGGTCAGCAGCAAGCAAACCAAGTGTATCTTCATCAAAATCACTAGCAGAGGAATACCCACCATCTTCTTTGACAACCAAAACACGCTTGCTAGGACAGTCACGCTGCACGTGTCCAAAGCCCTTGCATCGATGGCACTGAACATCTCTTGTTCTACCCGTGGATGCAACCGAAGTGGTACTAGTGGCTGGTTTCTGGGCAGTGTTGGTTGCTGAATTTGTGGGAGGAGCACGTTGCTTGTCGCTGGACAGAGATGGTGGTGCCGGCCGACTCGGAGAGTGAGCGGGTGGAGGTGCACGTCCGGTCAAAGAAGTAGTCGTACGCGGCTGCCATGATGTAGATTTTCCTGCAGAAATATTAGTCTTGGTACTAGCACGTCGCCCCTGCACTTCCCTTTCAGCTTTACAAGCAAGACGAAACAAACAGGTTACGTTAGTATAATCTTTATAAGCAAGGATGTCCTGAATTTCACGGTTTAAACCACCCAAAAATCTAGCCATAGCAGATTCCTCACCCTCCTCTAAGCTACAACGCAGCATACCCATTTGTAACTCCTGATAATATTCTTCTACACTTTTAGCACCCTGTCTCAATTGTTGCAACCTATTTAAAAGATCACGTGCATAGTAAGAAGGAACAAATCTAGCTCGCATGACCCGTTTCAAAGCATCCCATGTTTGTGGCATGTTATTAGGATTTTTCTTGCCATGTTCTATCCACCAAATAGAAGCAAAATCAGTGAACTCACTAGTAGCAGCCCTAACACGTGTATTTTCAGGAAACTCATGATATGCAAACTTTTGATCAACAACAATTTCCCAAGTAATATACGCATCAGGATCATATTTACAATCAAAAGGAGGTATCTTAAATTTTATCTTACTGAAAGCATCATCATTATTATGTACCTCGCGTCGTCGATAACCGCCCATACCTCTACAATTATTGCGTAGTCGTCGGCGATCATGAGCATCTGGGTCATCTTGTTCAGTATCAGCATCCCAATTGTCCTCGACACCTTTCATCCTTGTTGTTATCTCCATCATGTCCATTAGTGGTTTTGGCGTGCATCTCATCAAAGCGCCTCAAAATAGCAGCAAGGCTTTTGTCAATACGAGCGACTGACGTCTCCAACCCTGTAAGCTTGGTGTTGGTGGCAAGCTGCGTGGCCTCCAACTGCCCAATCTTATCATTCGTCACCTGCAAATCATCATTGAGCCCCTCGACGTGCCCCTTCACTAGCTTTTCAAAATGTTGTATGATGCCCTTGGTGCGGGGAGAATGTGGCATATTCTGACTATCCTCTGATCCTGTCATGGTTAGACAAACAAAGGCAACAAGAAAATAGGTGAAGAAATAAAAACCCTACAGCTATTAGGATGTAGCTACTGCAAGGCGCTCACTCTCAACCCGTTACACAAGCTCTTACCAATTCTTACCTTGCTCAACAGGAGGGACGGCTACCAACAAGTCTACAACCGTGGAATGAAGTGTATCGGTGCCGCAACAACAGGACCTGTCAAGCTGTAGTCGAAATATATGGAGCTATAGGTGGGATGAAGCAAGGAAATACTAGAACCACGTTAGTTGTAAGCAAATTGAACAAACGCTCAACGACGTTATTGTGCTGGTCCTAGGCTAGTACGTGCTAGAGACGCGAGCTTGGACACAAACAAAGTCACTAAGCTGCAGCAAGGAAGGATCACAAGGAGAGGAAAAACAACAAAAGAAAAACCCTTCTCTTCTTCTTTATCGTTCTTTTCTTTCTTTCTTTCTTTCTATTTTTCTTTTCTTTCTTTCTTTTCTTTCTGTTTTTCTTTTCTTTTTTTTTCAAGTAGCACAGAGCTCAAATTTTGCAACAACATATAACAAGCTACTTACAATAATTAAATATTTCCTTGGGAAGGGTCATTCAGTAGCAAAGTCAAACAAGTGGCTGTTTTGCAAATCCAGCAGATACGCAAATCTCCAGGGTGATTCCGAAGTGCTCAAAAAGAATTTGGGACCAAGGACAGATCCGTTGGAAAGAGGATAAGTTCAGGTTTCCAGATTGTATTCAAACTCCCTATTCGGACTCCTGATAATGGAAATATGGTGCTTTTCTTTTCAGGATAAAACAGGACTCCGAATCGAATTCTGATTTGAATTTGTGGGATTTCCTTTTTGGAGATGGAAGTATGGACGTGGATGAAACCTCCAAGGATGTGGTTTGGTTAATAGTGGTAAACAAAACAAAGGAATTTGGAAAATCCAATCGGATTTGTGGAGAGAAACAAATAAACTCAAATCTGTGATAGTGACACAAACGTGACAAGAACTCGAAAATCTAAACGACTAGACGCTAAGACCAGCAACTTGACACGACGATACAACCGTTAATTCAATAAGCCCTAACTAAGCAGTAATAGTAAAAGGCTCAAAGGGTTTTTTGGGATTATGGAGAACTAAGCTACTAATTTTTTTGGCCTTTTCTGGACTATAGGAAATTAAAAACAGCAAAGAACTAGAAGTCTCTCACCGATAAACCTTGCTCTGATACCAACTGATATGAACCCGCTAGGGTTGATTCCCGATCTTTCGATGAGAGGCGTGGGATAACTCGATTGGTCGATGGAGATGACGTTCACGGTCCGACTACAGCCTTCCAAGTTGCGCCTTAGCAACCGATACACCACCTCCAATGGCTGCCGGGATCTTGTGGAGCGCGTCACCCGGCCACTAGGGCACTCGTCCTGCAAGCAATCGAAGAACTAGCAAGAACAAGTATAACAAGTACTGAATTTACTAGATGAAGATGAAGGTTTCCAACTCAATCTCAATACGGTGGGGTTCCGAAGACAGCAAGACGGGCGGCTGATCCAGCACGCGCGCTTACAAGCAAGTAGCGAGAGCTAAACTTGATCTAAACAAAACCTAATCTGTTTGTGGCGACTCTAATCCTTATTAATGCCTAGGAGGACGACCAGGAGGGTGTTGGGGTCGTGCCCCAACCCTAGAACATGTCCCTAATGGACCCAACTTGATACACGGCCCATTGGGCCAAAATAAGGTGACGCAGCACCAGAAAACCTATCGGTAGTAAATTGGTCATTGCGACCGCCTCAGACCAGATATAGACTTGAGTCCAGATCCATATGAAAATAGACTTCATAACAAATCCGTGAAGTACTTAAACGCCCCAATCCGTGTCCGTATGCGACCGTGGTGACCATCACAAGTTGGTACTGTCCTAGAGTCCGAATCCAGCCTGCGCGAGTCCGTTTCCCTTTCGGTCTTCTCCATGATTCCTAACCAAAACAAGAGTGCACGCATCTCCATGGTCTAAATAGTATGGACATGAACTCAAGAGTGAACTTACTTGATGATTAAGTTGACGAGCACGGGCGCGAGTTATAGGACCAGAAACTAGTACTTGTGTAGGTATGGATGTATCGTTGGTGTTGATGTCCTCATCACACATCAATTTCTTTGAATATTTTGAAGAAATGGATTTCGAATTACACCTGAAATATAGACGATGTTCTAAAAAAATAGTGCACTACAAAATATAAGCTATATTATTTATAGTATAAACAGAGGTTATATGGAATTGCGGCTCGTGATTGTTACTGCTGCCCGTGGATAAATTTTTCGCAGCTCCTCAATAAAGCACTCTAGCATTTTTAGCAGGAATGATATTCTTATTTTACCAACTGTAGCAATGCAACAAATATAGCAATGAGATGCAATGCAACAAATATCTAAAAATGTATTTCCTACATATACAATACCCCGCGTGAATATAATATCATTTACGGACCCACTGGCATGTTTCATTTTGTCCTTTCCTGGTCATCCATTTGTGCTCCAACTACTATATACGCGTAACCACGCACTCTCTTTGAAGCATCGGTAGTGTATGTGTAGACATGCCTTGGCTAGCCATCCAACATCCAACTATTATTTCGCTAATTCTAAGAAAAGTTTAAGAAACTGAAATAATTTATTTCTTAGTTTAAGATGTGTGTTGATTTGAGTTTGGTGGCGGGCACATTACTGCAAATTGTAGGCACATCTCTTGTTGAAATTCAATGAGATCAAGTCGATATACACATTTCGTCCGTTTGTAAAGCATCATCTAATAATTGGAAAAAAGAATGGAGTGAGTACTAGCACTCCACGGAAACATTGTTGAGATCATGAGGTTTTGTCTTCCATTTGTCTCTAGTCTTTTTGTCCTTTTCAGAACCCAAAAGGCATCAGTTACTGAAACTTTAGTCTCAGATTAGGAGAAACTGTTTGGACGCAAGGTCCAGAAAACATGGTAATAATTAACAAAAGCTCTAACGTAGCTTTCTCCTTGGAGCACAGCTTCGACGTGATGTGCTTTGAAGTGTCAAAATATTATAAACTACTATAGTATATGCCTACCAGGCCGTACCTGCCACTAACCGTCAAAATAGTATAAACTGTGTACGTTTAATCACTCTATTCTGTGCCTTTATTTGATTGACGTTTAGTCACGACTCACGCGATACAACTGCAACCTAACCGAGCGCACTTGTCAGGTGATCCATATTTCATGAAATACTGCCCTGGCAGGCAGTAAGTTTGAGCAGAAACATACCACGTTTTTGTGGAAATTTCAAAAATCTCAAAAGTTTGAAACTTTTTAAGTGATTGTATCAACTCATTGAAAACTAGGTCAAACTGACGTCAAACTTGCTAAAATGGATCCTTAGTTAAATATGGTAATAAAATTTTGTTGATTTAAGTATTAGTTCGTGAAGCGTGGTTGAGTTGAGTCTTTACTTGAGTTCTATTTGCATCTCAATTTCAAGCTCAATTTATATCTACAAATATGCAGAACACGTCACTATTAGAGAGCATAGACAGCACCTCGTCCGTGCCGGTCCAATTGCCACGAACAGTGAAGGCACATCCGCGCCAGAGACGATAAGGGGACCACCAGCATGAATGCTTAATATCCGTGCCAGCTCTAGTTACACACTGATATTAAGCATGCACTACCGGAAACAGTAAATTCGCCGAGTGTAAAAACTTTTGCCGAGTGCTTTCTTTCGGGAACTCGGCAAACAACCTCTTTACCGAGTGTATACAAGGGGGCACTCGGCAAACATATTACACTCGGCAAATAAGTTGTTTGCCGAGTGCCAGAAATACGACACTCGGCAAACCACTTTCAGACACTCGGTAAATAAGCGGCGCGTGCGTT
Organism: Setaria italica; assembly: GCF_000263155.2. Classification (NCBI taxonomy): domain Eukaryota; kingdom Viridiplantae; phylum Streptophyta; class Magnoliopsida; order Poales; family Poaceae; genus Setaria; species Setaria italica. The sequence goes on along the minus strand of NC_028458.1, from coordinate 28,863,109 downwards.
GCACGTGCACCGTCCGTCACCGGACTGGGCCGGCCATTAGTCCTTTGCCGAGTGTTGGACGCCGACACTCGGCAAAAAGGACGTTCGCCGAGGGCCACCCTCCCACACTCGGCAAAGCCAAAAGGTCGCCGAGTGCCACTACAAGACACTCGGCAAACCTATTACTTCGCCGAGTGCAGCACCCTAGACACTCGGCAAACACAAGACTTCGCCGAGTGTTTCTGTTGGCACTCGGCGAACAAAAAAAAAATTCCGTCGCCTGGCCTCCACACTTTCACTGGTAGAAAACTGAGCATTAGTCCCGGTTGGTAAGGGTCATATCTCTCGGATATCCATCCGGGATAAACCAACCGGGACAAAAGGGGGGGTCTTTAGTCCCGGGTATCCCAACCGGGACTAAAGGGGTCCCCTTTAGTCCCGGCTCAATTCCAACCGGGACTAAATTGCGCTTGCATGGCACTGGTGACGCCTAAATTTTTCATGCATGCATCACGTATACGTATAGTAGTACCGCGGCCCTTTTAATTTGTTAACCTTGTAGTTGAGATTTTTTTAGAATGAATTAAATCAACTAGTATTTAAACGAATGGGATTTGTAATTATACAACTACTATATATATACACAATCCTTATACACAATTCATATACACAATTCAACTAGCTTAATTAGTACAAATCGATCATATATACAAATAAATCAAAGTATCTTCCTACGATCTTCCCGTCGTGGTGTTGCTGAGAGGAGTGTCTAATTGTCGTCCATCGTAATAAAATTCTCCTTTTGGATTTACCACCTCGTCCATTATGAATCCAATGAGACCTTCACATATTGCCGCTACTCTTTCTTCCTTCAAGAGTCCTTGTTGAATATTTAACATCTATAATTTGGAAATTTGTGAATGTTACATGAACAAATACATATAAGGAGCTAGAAAATAATTAACTAGTAATATATTTATTTTACGTACTTTAAAGTTGTGCGGCGTCATCTTCGGTCCCTTGGGTCCCAAAAAACTGTGCATGTGCTCACAGATGTAGTAGCCACATAGGTTATTCCCGGGTTCCTGTCTTAAGCACTTCAGTGCGGAAAAAAAATAAGTTATGAAATATTCGTGTTATACAATGTAATAAATGTGCAGACTTCATACGTACCGGGAAGTCTGTGTTCCATGTAAGATCTTCTTTGAATGGACCTTTGTGTGTCCTTATGAATTGTTTCCATGCGCTGCGGATTAGAATAATGAATGACATAGTGTAACAGGGATAAAATTTAGGAAATAAATTTTTGCATAGAGATAAAGGTCCAGAATTATTACAAGCCCAGCATGTCTTGCAATTCTTGGTAGTCCACCGGATCTTTCCGTAACGAATCAAAGACAGTGACGTGGCTTCTTTCAGGCTCAATTATAATAAGGATCTAGTGGAAGCTGCGTGCGTAAAATGTTCATGCATATTAGAGCTAACTAACATGTAGAGATAAGGAAAAAGACATCGAAAGTAGACGGTATACACACACTTACTTGAAGTTGTATGGAAGTAGTATGAAATCCTTGAATGTTTGTTTGTGTAGGAAATTGTATATTTCGGCAAAGGTTTTTTCCGGCGCTAATTGTATCTGTTGTTGGTTAACTACAGATGGATCCATGAAGCCTACATGTAGGTACGCCTCTCGGCGGCATGTCTGAATTAGCATCCTACATGAAATGGAAGATGAAGTTAGTACGGTGACGCACGCCAAAATTTACATGTAGAGATAATAAACGGACACTTACAGAATCCAAGCGCTGATCAGAGAGACGTCCAGGGCATCATGATGGTACACTTCGTATATATCCTTGAAGTCTAGCCACAGCACTTTCTCCCCTTCACCGTGAAAATCTATCGGTTTTACCTTCATGCCGATCATCTCCCTAGATTTGGCGGATGCCGTCATGTACCATTGATGGAATTCGTACATCTTTGTTGACAGCTTCCGTACCATTGCCGGCTTCACTAGAGGCTTGCCTAGCTCATAAGGCCATCTCGGCTCAGGGGGCGGTGCAGTTGGCGTCTCGACTTGCCCTATGCATTCATCAAGTCCCAGACCTGTTTCTTCCATGAACTTCAATATATTTTCTTGTTGATCCAAGGGCATTGCTTTTACCCGTTCAGCATCTTTCTTTGATAAATGGCTGAGGTCGGGGACTGAACCGCTGGAGGATGATTTTTTTCCTTTTCTTTTATCCTTTTCATCAGCCTTTACTAGAGCCCGTTCATAGTTTGACAAGAGTGGTATCCTTTTCTTGGCTCCTTCCTCCATCCTGATAAAAAAGTTTAAATCCCGCCGACTTACTGGCGGTGGCTCCATCTCCCTTGCCTTTTTTAATTCGGCTTGTTTCTTGAACCACTCACTGGCCTCTCGTTGGATTTCTGCCCACTGTTCCGCATGAGACATTGCCTCAAAGCGTTCCTTGCGAGCCACTTCAGGGTCGACCTTTGTTTTCTTCTTTCGAGGCTGTCTTTGCTTGGGAGGCGGTGCTCGTGACTTCTTGAGTGGTGCTGCAGGTTCCTTCGAGGGGGCCGCTCTTGGTGCCGGCGACGGTGATCGGGGAGGGGTGTTGTTATTGTCGTCGTCGCTCCCAGCACCAGGATGTGGTGGAGATGGAGACCTTGATATAGATGGAAGCGACGGTCCTGGAGCAGGAGATGCCGGTCTCGAGGTATGAGGAGAAGGTCGCTGCTCGGGATCTACGGGGAGCGGTCTTGAGGTCTGAGGAGATGGCTCCGTGCGGGAAATAATGATGTAGCGTTTCTTCCATAGAATGATCCCATGAAGCGCATCTGCCAATGTCTTTTCCCCGTCGCCTCCCGGGAAGTCGAGCTCTAGACCTTCATACTGGGCATCTACTATTTGCTCGACACAGACGCTGGCGTAGCCTGTTGGAATGTCCATGCCATGACTGCTCTGCCCTGCCAGCGTTGGTAACGCACTCCCGTACGCTACCTGTACATATAGCAGAAGTAAACAAGTTGAACTCCGATCTCGAGGCCTGGATCAATTGACAAGATTGCATAAATATTATGTATAAGTATACCTTAATAGTGAGGTTGCCGACCGGTGCATGCAGCTCACATGAGGTCCGTTGCGTGATGGCATCCACGGGGAACCGTTGCTCCTCCACGGGTAACCTGGGCGTCTGCGCATCGGGGACCCCTGTAGAAGCACAACTGCTCCCGAGGCGTTGAGAAGGGCTGGCGGTGTGAGGATTCGGCAGTGCTCCAGATTGCGCCAACTCCGCAACTGCGTCGGCCACCCACCGATTGATTTCATCCATCATTCGTTGTTCTAGCATCTGCCGCCAGCTCTCCTCCATCTGTTCCTTTCTTCGCTTCCGGCTTCTGTAAGAGGCGCTGTCGCCTCGGAAAGCGAACTTCCACGGAACCACCCCGAACCCCCGGCAACGTCCTGGGTGCTCTGGATTACCGAGGGCCAATGTGAGCTCATCATTTTCTCGGTCCACCCTCAACCTCCCAGCCTTGGAATCTTCAATGTTCTTCATGAGATGTTCGGCCTTCTCACGTATTCTGTCATTGAAAATCAGCGTCCCATCCTCTTGGCTTAGGGAGCCTCCATGAGCGTAGTACCAGTTCTTTGATCGTTCGGGCCATTCAATAGTTGCAGGTATGATTCCCCGTTCGATCAGATCTTGTTCCATCTTTCTCCACTTGGGAATTGCTGAGCCATACCCACCTCGCCCCAAATGATGGTGGTAGCCCTTCTGACTAGCATTTGCAACGTTGGTCGTGATCTTTTTCACACCTTCTTCACTCCTCTTGTATTCAACAAATGCATCCCAGTGGTCCCTCAACTTGGGCCACGCATTGAAGTCTGGAGTTTTGCCCTTCTTGATGTAGTGGGTGTCCAGCATCTTCTTGAATGTCTGGAATTGAGTAGCCATCTTCTTAAGTGTCTACGCTTTGACATCCTTCTCGCTATAATCTTCGGGGAATGTGAAATGCCTCTTCACGTCTTCCCACAGCATATTCTTTTCTGTCTCTGGAAGGGCGTACGGATTATCGCTTCTGCCCTTCCATTCTCTGATGCTGATAGGCACGTTGTCCCGGACGATTGCCCCGATTTGACTAACATACTTCTTTGCGACTTTCTCGGGAGCAACCGGCCTGCCCTCATCTGTAACTTCGGTGATGACAAGCCTCCCTTCCATCACCTTTGTACGACCTCGGGTCTTCTGCCCTTGTGTCGATCCGGAGGGCTAACAGTTTAAGATTCGTTAATTAGTACGTACTAGTAGCGGTGGCGTGAAACAATACAAGAATGGTTGTATATACCTCGCCGGAACCTTCCGCCACGGCAAGTTGTTGCTGCGGCTGTTGCTCTTCATTCACATCGGCAGACATGTTGAGGAACATGTCCGCCTGGGTGCCCTCTTCATCCGTGTATGATAGTGGAACGTTGTCGCCACTACCATCACCAGCGATTATCTGCTCCATGATATACCTTGCGGTCTCATCGTCTGCCATTTCAACTATTGCTGCAAACATACATGGAATCATACATGACAGTCATACAAATCGTCTTAATACAAATTTGTATATAATCACAGTTCGGAATCATACATGTATATAATGAAATCATAAAATAACATGAATCGTACAAAGTCCAGAATCTTTATACAAATTTCTATGAATTTATACAAATTTCTATGAATTTCTATGAATTTCTATGAATTTATACAAATTTCTATGAATTTCTATGAATTTCTATGAATTTATACAAATTTCTACGAATTTCTACGAATTTCTATGAATTTATATGAATTTCTATGAATTTCTATGAATTTCTACGAATTTCTACGAATTTTGACGAATTTCTACGAATTTCTACGACGGCGATAAGGGCGGCGAAGGCGGGACAGCGGCGGTCATGGCGGCGGAGGCGGGACGGCGGCGGTCAGGGCGGCGGAGGCGGTTCACCGGAACCACGGGCGGTGCCTAAGCTACTACGTTGTGATGGGCGGCAGGACGGCGGCGATCACGTCGACTACTCGGCGGCGATCACGACGGCTACAAGGCGACTCTCACGGTAGCTACTCGGCGGGACGGCGGCGATCACGACGGCGGGACGGTAGTTAACAACCTAACTACAAATCTAACTTAACAAACTAACTAGAAATCTAAAAATCTAACTTAACAAAATTAGAAATCTAAAAATCTAACTTAACAAAATTACAATTCCATCTAAAAAAAACAAAATTAAAAATTAAAAGAAAACGGCCAGCTCTCCCGGCGCACCGGCCGGCGCGGCAGACCTCTCGCGCGCGGGGCGGCGGCCGGGGCGGCGGGACGGCGGCGGCCGGGGCGGCCTGACGGCGGCGGCCGGGGCGGCGTGACGGCGGGACGGCGGCGGCCGGGCGGCGTGCGGGACAGCGGCGGCCGGGGCGGCGACGAGGACGAAGACGACGACGGCGGGACGACGGCGGCCGAGGCGAAGACGACGACGGCGGCCGGCGAGGGGCGACGAGGGGCGACGAGGATGGAGCCGGCGACGAGGGGCGATGCAGCCGGCGAGGGAGGCGGACGGGCGGCGACGGGCGAGGGAGGCGGACGGGCGACGACGACGGCGCAATGCCGGACTTCGACGGCGCAATGTGGGACGACGACGGCGGCGGCCGGCGAGGGAGGCGGACGGGCGGCGACGGGCGGAGAGCGCGGGACTTGCGAAAATTTCGCTAAGGGTGGAACTGGCGGGGGGTAGAAGGGAGTACCGTCCTTTTAACCCCCCCCCTTTTATCCCGGTTTGTAATGGCACCCGGGACAAAAGGGCCTTTTGTCCCGGGTCCCGTCCCCAACCGGGATAAAAGGGGGGGGCCTTTTATCCCGGTTGCAAATGGCAACCGGGATAAAAGGGTACGTTCGGGCGGGAGACAAAACGTACCCTTTTATCCCGGTTGCCGTTTGCAACCGGC
>NC_028458.1:28854959-28857043 GCF_000263155.2 Setaria italica | reverse complement strand
GAAGTGCTTAAGACAGGAACCCGGGAATAACCTATGTGGCTACTACATATGTGAGCACATGCACAGTTTTTGGGGACACAAGGGACTCGAAGATGACGCGGCACAACTTTCAAGTACGTAAAATAAATATATTATCAGTGAATTATTTTGCAACCGGGATAAAAGGGGGGCTTTTTGTCCCGGTTGCTGTTAGCACCCGGGACAAAAGGTCCTTTTTCCTATTTTTCTTCTCCCGCCTGTTTTTTGGAAATGGATTTTATTTAACCTTTTCACTGCAATACAGGATGAAAAACAAAACCTTCTCAGATTTTGTACATGCAAAAATATATTTAATTAACGAGTAAATTGACAATAAGTATGAAGTAATCATTATTTCTATACCAACTCATGTAGCCTGTAAAATATTTATTTTACTGCATTGCTGTGATCAATAAATTATTCAATTAAATTATTTGAATGCGCAGAAAAATCCATGTTAGTATGTGGTTAACAATGTTCATGTATATCTAAAAAATCTTCACCTAACAAATTTAATAACACATGAAATCATACATAGGGTAAATTACAAATTGTATCAATTAATACACAAAGGTCATGCACATTTAACGCATTACAATACAACGTTGTAAAATTTCTTCTTCACGAAAGTTCCTTGATCATGATCGCGGCGTAAGTACGGAGCCTCTTCTTTGGACAGCAGGATGCTTGGATCAACTTCAACGTCGAATGGAGGCATGCCATCAAACTGATCATAATCATCTGATTGGTCTGTTTTATCCTCGACTCCCACGATTTTTCTTTTACCTGGAAGAACTATGTGGGACTTTGGCTCCCATGTCTCTTCTGGATTCCTCTTGGGTTTGCTGCACATGTCCTTCACATAGAACACCTGATGCACATCATTGGCAAGTACGAATGGGTCATCACTGTATCCAGTCTTGCTCAGATCTACTATTGTCATTCCGTACTGATCTTTGGTGACGGCAGTTAGCTTCACCCAATTGCAAAGAAATAGAGGGATGTACAGCGGTCCGTATTCGAGTTCCCATATCTCCTGTATGAAACCATAATACGACTCCTTGCTATTATTTCTGTCCATGGCATCTATGCGGACACCACTATTCTGGTTCGTGCTTTTCTGGTCCTGGGCTCTCGTGTAAAATGTGTAACCATTTATCTCATAGCCTTGGAATTTGACGATTGTGGTAGCAGGTCCCCTGGCTAACCAGGCAAGCTGTGGGTGAATCTCAGAGTTACCCATAAGTTGTTGGCGCAACCAGGAGGGAAAAGTTTCCATGTGATGACGGGTAAGCCAAGCATCGGATTTGGTCGGGTTTTTGGAAGCTACCATCTGCCTGTGCTGCTCGATATACGGAGACACAAAGGATGACTGTTGTAGAACAGTGTAGTGTGCCTTGTCGAACAAATTAGTATCATTGCTCAAACTTGATTTCCTTCCAAGGGTGCCCATTCCTCGGAGCCTCCCCTCGTGGCGTGAAGTTGGAACCCCAATCGAGTCAATTGAATCAATAAAATCAACACAAAACTCGATCACCTCCTCTGTTCCATATCCCCTGGCGATGCTTCCTTCTGGACGAGCACGATTACGAACATAGTTTTTTAGGACTGCCATGAACCTCTCGAAAGGCCACATATTGTGCAGGTATACAGGTCCGAGAATACCAATCTCTTTTACTAGGTGAACCAGTAAGTGCGTCATAATATTGAAGAAGGATGGTGGAAATAACAACTCAAAACTGACAAGACATTGCACCACATCGTTCTGTAGCTTTGATAGCTTGGATGGATCGATTGCCTTCTGCGAAATCGCATTGAGAAACGCGCATAGCTTTACGAGCGGCAACCGGACATTTTCTGGTAGAACACCCCTCAGTGCAACCGGAAGCAACTGGGTCATCAACATGTGGCAGTCATGAGCCTTGAGATTTGTAAACTTCTTTTGTTTCATATTTATTATTCCCTTTATATTCGAGGAGTACCCAGACGGGACCTTCATACTATTCAAGCATTCAAACATGCTATCCTTCTCCTCCTTGCTGAGAGTGTAAAAATAAGGACGTAAG
>NC_028458.1:28807157-28854644 GCF_000263155.2 Setaria italica | reverse complement strand
ACACGCTTTCCCATTACCGGTGTGCAGGTTTTTTACGATGGTCTGGCGTCCCCTTTGAAATGCATCCCGCTCTTTCTCAGCTGGTGGTGAGCAGGGAGAAATCGACGATGACCCCATATAGACGACCTTCTTACAGTGCTTCAAGTACATGCTATCTGTGTCATCTAAACAGTGGGTGCATGCCCGATATCCCTTTATTTGTCTGTCCTGAAAGGTTACTCAATGCAGGCCAATCGTTGATGGTTACGAACAACAGTGCTCGTAGATTAAAGATCTCTTGTCTATCCTCATCCCACACACGTACACCTTCTTCCTTCCAGAGCTGTAAAAGGTCATCAACCAACGGCCTTAGGTACACGTCAATGTCGTTGCCGGGTTGTTTTGGGCCTTGGATAAGCGCCGGCATCATAATGAACTTCCGCTTCATGCACAGCCAAGGAGGAAGGTTGAACATACAAAGGGTCACAGGCCAAGTACTATGACCACTACTCAACTCACCGAATGGATTGAATCCATCAGTGCTTAAACCAAACCTTATGTTCCTTGCTTCACTTTCAAAGTCTGGGAATGTTCTATCAATTGATCTCCACTGTGCCCCATCTGCGGGGTGTCTCAGCATCTCATCTTCCTTACGGTCTTCTTTGTGCCATCGCATCAACTTAGCATTCGCCTTGTTCCTGAACAAGCGCTTCAAGCGTGGTATTATAGGGAAATACCACATCACCTTCGCGGGAACTCTCTTCTTGGGAGACTGCCCCTCGACATCACCAGGATCATCTCGCCTGATCTTATACCGCAGGGCTTCGCAGACGGGACAACCATCCAATTCCTCGTATTCATCACCACGATAGAGGATACAGTCATTAGGGCATGCGTGTATCTTCTGAACATCCAATCCGAGAGGGCAAATAATCTGTTTAGCTTCATATGTTGTGGACGGTAATTCATTATTCTCGGGGAGAATCTTCTTGACAATTCTCAACATCCCCTGAAATGCCTTATCGGACACACCATTTTTTGCCTTCCATTGCACAAATTCTAGTGTCGTACCTAGTTTTTTATGGCCCTGCTGGCAACCTGGGTACAACAATTTTTGGTGATCATCTATCATGCGCTGCAACTTTGCTGCTTCCTTCTCAGTTTCGCAATCTCTGTATGCATCTCGTATCACCTGACCAAGGTCATCAGTAGGGTCATTTTCTGCAAACTCATCTTCATCAGCCTCGCCCATTGTAGTACCTGCAAAAGCTTGGCCTGCAACCCAGTCCGGAATGGTGTCATCTTCCTCCTCCTCCTCGCCATCTTCCATTACAACCCCTAGTTCACCGTGCTTGGTCCAAACCAAATAGTTAGGCATGAAACCGTATTTAAACAAGTGGCTGTGAATAGTCCCCCAGGAATCCTTTGAATACTCCTTCCTGTTATTGCATTGGAAGCATGGACAACATACGAACCCATTCTCTGGCTTGTTCGCTTTTGCCACTTCGAGAAAATAATGCAAGCCATCAATAAACACCTTGCTCCGCCTGTCTGCATTATACATCCAATGCCGGTCCATCTGCATCGTATTACGCACAAAAATGGATTACACTTGACAATGGATTACGCGTGAAAATCGATTAAAGATCCAAACAACATGGTACAACTTGAAGACCGTGATCATCTCGCGAGGACACATATTTAAATTAAAGTCCAAACCACTGAAATAATGCATACTATATATGACACATCAATCTCCCTCACATTCTAGCTCAAAATACCTCTCCATTTGTCTACTTCATCATCACATTGTAGCAAATAATCTTTCCATCTCCAAAGCATAAATCAAAGCATAAAACGAGGATGAAGTAGCAAACCTTCGCAGCACTTGTTGGCTGAGTCAAATTCCCACAAAAATGAGGGAAAAAACTTCGGGCAGCACCTCCCTTGCTTGGGCACCACCGGAGAGTAGGTGAAGCTCAGCTCTCTATCAATGTGCTGGACTGCTCGGGCTGGAGGAAGAAGAAAGTCTCTGTCTCGGGATATAGTGGGGGATGAGTTTTAATCCCGGTTAAAAACTCCAACCGAGACAAAAGGAAACACCTTTTGTCCCGGTTGGAAAGTTAGTCCCGGTTGGAGAATCCAACCGGGATAAAAGGGTCCCGCCACCGACGCCCCCCCCCTAGCCGTTGCAACCGGGACTAAAGGGGGGCCTTTAGTCCCGGTTGCAATTACCAACCGGGACTAATGCTCCCCTCCAAATTCCCGCCCCCCGGCGCACCCCCTTTTGTCCCGGGCCACTTTTAAACCGGGATAAAAGGGGGTGGATCGAAAGTCACTTCTCTACTAGTGTTTTTCTACAACCCACGTAGGAGATTTTGTAATCCATAATAAAAGTTGGTATATTTTGTGGTTTGTTTGCTATTTTTAATGAAATGATTGCATTAATAGGAATTTTTTTATTCATGTCAGATTTTAACTGCAAGTACATGAAATAATGGGTTATAATCAGTGAAAAAATTATATTCATTTATGTAATAGGGCCTTCGCTGAGTGCCTGGGGCACTCTGCAAAATAAGTGTTTCCGGTAGTGATGGCCACTACCGGGTTTTGTGGGAGTAGAAGATTGTTGGCGGCGGTTATTTCAAAATTTCGACCACCAAACGACTCTCAGTGAATAAATGGGTATAGATAGTGTTCTATGCATTATTAGCTTTACACTAATGAATTCCACGAGTTTTGGTGGTTTGAGGTGTTTCGCAAGAACGTGCTCAGAAAGATATCAAATGGCACATATGCAAGTGCAAAATGGACTTGAGATGGAGTCCAAGTATATCACTGTCACAAACAATGTTAAATGAAAAATTTGACACCACCATATCGAAGCAATCCTCAAGATAATCAAAATGGATATTCGGATGACCCAATTTGGAGTCCGGACACAAAAGTTATGCTTCTCGGAAGATTGCAATGCATGCTAACAGGTTCGACCAACCCTAACCTAAGCCCAATGGCATCCAAACTTGGACAGAAGCTTCTTTACACATCACAAGGCCTATGGATGGTGGAAATGGGCCATGACCCACATAGGGAGGGTTGGCCGACCCTCCTTGGTTCGGCCGAACCCGGCCTAGGCATCACATTCGGTCCATCTTCGCTCATGCATAAGAAAACACATCAAGGGTCTATACCAAGCGTTGGATGAACGTCGGTTTGATCTAGAGAATATGGTGTACCTCTCTTGAATCTATGGGTACACCAAAGAAATCCACTTCAACAAAAATCACTAGCCAATCGACCCACGGAGCAATCACAGACGTCCACAAGCTAAGATGGTGCAACGGACATCTCTAGGGCCAGGGGGTAGGGTTGGCCGAACCTACCCTTGGTGGCCACAGGACCAAACCACCTTCGGACATGCATCCAATCGACATTCAAGAGACAATCACGTGCGTTGATCAAGCAAAGCCAGCAGATCCTTGGGTCAGCTGAAGCCTTAGTGTCGGTCGACCCCACGCCCATGCCTAACCGACGTTGGCTCGCCCACGCCCAACCAACGTTGGCTCACCCCTACAAGTACCCCATGTCCTCCAAGTGCTATAAATTGAACCATTTGCGCCAGGACAACACACACACCAACAAGGAGCAAATCTCCATTACTCTTTCAAGATGTAGTGTTAGGCTAGCTTATGTGGGAGTTAGAGTCGTGTCGAGCTTTGCCTCGGGGTTCTGGAGAAGTCTTTGGAGGTTCTGGTAAAAGCTCTTGCATATTTTCTTTTCCTTCTGTAAGACTCTGAATATTTATATAATTTATCTTCCTCTATTTATTTTGAGTTAATTACATTCTACATTTATTTCGTGAGTATTTGTAAAATATCTAGTTCAGGGTAAAGTAGTAATGGCTTAGGCTTTAGGGGATTTCCCTTAGACTCTCTCTTAGCAGGTTTCTCGTTTGAATCCAGTTGTCGTGACTGGACTAGGGGTTTCCTATGTTTCTTGACCAGGAGGTTACTCATTGATTGGTTGTAGGTGTGGTAACTAGAAGTTCTCTCTGACTATATTTGCACCCAGTTCAATGGAATAATTGTGGTAGCTAGCCGGTGGTGATAGCCCTGTCTGGCTTATGTAGTTCACCACGTTAGCTCTAGACTGTAGGACTCAGGGGTAGGTACGATGACCCCCCTTCTCATCCTTTTCTAGAGTGGTGTGTCTCGGGCACCCGAATGAGAGAGAGAGAGAGAGAGAGAGAGAGAGAGAGAGAGAGAGAGATCTAGGATAAAGAACCTTTGGCTGATGCTATTTCACTAGTTTATTTTTTATTAGAGTTAACTCAAATTCATAGGAAGCACAGAGGAACCTTATCTCGTCTCATTGTCCTCACAACTAACTAGATAACTCTTCTATCTTTTATCATTGATCTTGGATTTCTCCCGCGTGTGTCACTGATCATCACTCCTATCATATCAATTACCCCACTTTAGCTTGGTCGGATACATCCTTGTTAGTTATCGATACTCTTTATCCATTGCTTCCCTGAGAAAAAATACAATAATCTCCAGGTGAAATGCTACAACGGTATTCGTGCGCTTGCGTATTTAGTTTGTATGATATAAGAAATACCAACAAAGATGCTATTCATGCGGGTCATCGCTAGTGTACTTGCTGGACTCAACAGGGATGTCCTAGGCCAGCTAGCTGAGATGTATTGAAAAAGACTATTTAAACATTATATAGTTCTAAAAAAATTCTAGTAATATATATATATATATATATATATATATATATATATATTCGTGCCAGTTTAATATTTGCCCAATTCACATAGAAAAGGATCGATTGGGTGTAGGGAAAAATGGCCCTCTTAGCCATGATTGTGATTTTCATTGAGTGACAATTTTATCATTGGGACTAACATGTGTGTAAAGAAAAAGTACTTGTAGGGTTTCATAGGTTGCAAGGATGCAACACAAATAAATACACTGAAGTTAGGACAAATAGATGAATGAATTGAATTTGAACCATGTATAATTATATCTTGGGTTGATTAAATATCTTTGGCTTTTCATACAATCATGTAGAGTACTTCACATGTTTTTCATAGAGACAATGATCATCAAAATCAGAATCCGTAGTATAAAGTTATGCCAAAGATACAATGTGCAAAAAAGTGGCCATGAGAAATTCTGATGGTACCGTCAAAGTTTCGATAAGAAGATCCGATGCTCACAAAAATGTAGCCAAAAGATTATATGATGAACAGAATGGTATATGCATTGGATTATCCGATGCCACCATCATAGTTTCAATCTGATGGATGTCCAGAGAGCTTGTTTCCAAATGGATGAGATGGCCACCAGAATATCTGACACTTAACAAAATGAATGTGTTGGATTTTGAGGAAAGATTTGGTGCTCAAATTCTGATTAAATGGTCTAGATTTTTTATAATCATGTAGATAATTTTATTGGTGGCAGTTAGCACGCCAGTTCATGAACCCCAAGTGCACGGATCAGTTGTAGCTTTGCCCTTAGAGTATTCCCCCCAAGATTTATCAATCCATGAAACAAGTGGAATGCTGGCTCTCACTTTATCCTAATCTTACTAACAAAATCAGGCAATATGAGTTGTTTAGAGAGACAAACTAAACTAAACTACACAAGGAGCAAAGGTTGATACAAGCTAGCAAACAATGATAGATACGCGATCCCTCCCTAGGATCTAGGTTCACAACAATATGCATCTACTACACAAATGGTTGTTTCCCTTTACTTGCTATCACAGAGATTAAGTGCTCGCTCAGCTTTTTCCCTCATGCATACTGTCACTACATAGGGATAATCAACTACCTCGCTCACACCACTATATCAAAGCATCCGCAGAGTTAAGTTAGTCACCACGACTACCACAAACTTTAGAATTTTATCATGTACGTTGTTGGTATATTTAACGAATGCAAATAAATCAGAAAGCGCACAGATACCATTGTAGCTTTCACCTCAAATTATTCGAAGGGTATCGAATCCAAGGGAACATGTGTGCACCAACTTCTATTCTAGTCGGTCCAAGGACACACCAAGATATGTGGTGAGTGTAGAGAGGATTCCAAAGGGTAGAACTTGAGGTAAGTTAAAGGTCACTCTCTTGATTATGGATACTTGCTTCAGGCACCAGCTTACCCCTGGTCAGCTACGCGACTTCGGCTAATGGCACTATGCTATATCCGAAAGTGGAGGATTACAAAGGACCAATAAGGCTATCACCACCTACGGCCTACCTCTAGCAATCCGTGGGATATAAGGCAAACAAAGGATAACCCCTAGCCTAGGCTCCACGTCTACACTATTGATTACTACTACAGTCTAACTACATATGCCGGCACTCTAACTACGTATGCCGGCACATAGCAAACTACATCACTCTATATAAATATACAGAGCGATGAACCCGCAAGCAAAGATAACTAATCTCACTTAGATATAAGTACTACTAGTGTATATTGTAGCAAGGTCCAAAGACATACAAGAGAGCATATAAGCCTATACTATGACAGCAAGGTTATAAGACTACTCATGCAGATAAGAGCCAAGTCTAACACTATATGGAGGAATCACAAATACTTACTTACTTTACTCCGAAGGAAGCCATCATCTGTAGAGGTACAAGTTGGGAAGAAAGTGCCAACACATTGGCACTCTTCCCAAACACCGTATTGACGGCTCTTAAGTACCAAATCTAGACCATCAACTCTTGCATAAACACATAAAATATGAGCATTAGAAGTAGTGGTAGGAGTTATTACTAACGAATTCCACAAGTGTTGGTGAATATTTGTATGCAGGTCCATTAAGGGAGAAAACAATTTACAAACAACAAGGAAACACGCTCTCAACCAATCAGAAGCAAGCACACGGATTGGAGGGCCCATGTCAGGGGTTAAACTACCTAAACTTGCCACCACCCCCTGTACCCACTTGGGGACCCACCTGGCAATGTCTCGAACAAAAGGCAGAGTGAGGGGAGCCAACCAGGGGTTGGCTGAACCCCCAGTTTGGCCGAACCAGTCTAGTAGCCCCTCAAGCCCATCTTCCACGTGTCGGCTCCTCGTGGCATCCCAAAGGCAGTTATGACCGCTTCGCAATGAAGTTACCACCACAGACAGCGCTAGGTGGCACAAGGAGAGGAGTTGGAGGGGAATATTCCCTTGCGATGCTAGGAGCATCTCCACTCTCCCAAGGCACCTCCACAATATAAATAGGACCCCCTACTCCCTCTCTCAACACAACACACAAGAGTAGAATTAGTGCTCCATTCCAAAGGCGAAGCCCTGCCTAGCTTGTGCTTACAATAGGGAGAGAGTGAGGGGTGTTTAGGAGGAGTGCTGGGGTGTTGGCACTCTCCTCCTAGCTTGTACCTCTACAGATGCTGGCTTCCTTCGAGTAAAGTAAGTTCATATTCGAGATTCCTGCTTATAGTGTCATACTTAGTTCTTATATGCATCGGTAGTCTTATATCCTTGATATGTTGATATGCTTGGCTTATATGCTCGTATGCTAGTCATGTACCCTTGGTATCATAGTATAGGCTTATATGCTCTCATGTATGTCTTTAGACCTTGCTATAGTATGAACTAGTAGTAACTATATCTAAGTGAGATTAGTTCTCTTACTTGCGTGTTCGTCTCTCTATATTTATAAAGAGTGCTGTAGTTTGCTACGGGGCGCTAGACATAGTAAGACTACAATAGTAATCAATAGCGTAGACGTGGTGTCTGGCTAAGGGTTATCCTTCGTTTGCCTTATATCCCACGGGCTGCTAGAGGTAGGCCATAGGTGGTGACAGCCCTATCGGTCCTTTGTTATCTACCATGTTCAAATATAGCGTAGAGTTGTTGGCCGGAGGTGCCTGACTAAATTAGGGTAAGCCAGTGCCCGAAGCGAGTATTTGACCCGAGAGATCGACCTTTAACTTAACCTATAGTACTATCCTTTAGGAATCCTCTCTACCCTCACCACCTATCTTAGTGTGTCCTTGAACCAACTAGAATAGAAGTTAGTACACACATATTCTCTTGGATTCAATACCCTTGGAATACTCTTAGGTGAAAGCTACAATGGTATCTGTGCACTTGTGGATTTATTTGCATTCGTTAAATACCCAACAAGATTTCTAGCGCCGTTGCCGGGGAATGGTTGATGTATCTTTCTTCATACCTAGTCGTCCTCGTATCTTTTGCTTTTATTTCCTTCTACCTTTACCCCCACTACCCATGGACAAGCCTTCCTTTCAAAGCCTCTCCACTCCAAAGGGAGAGTTCTTAGAGCCACCACCCTCTAAACAACTAATCCTTACATCCAGCTGTGAGCTCCTTCCCAACCTTATCACTTTGGTTTGGAAACCTTCCTTCTCTGGGGTAGAAAGTGAAAACCCATATGACCATCTGCGTGATTTCGAGCAGCTGTGTTCATGCTTTGCCATTGCAGGCATGGCACAAGATACCCTCAAGTGGAAGTTGTTCCCCTACTCCCTTATAGGGAAGGCTCAGCAATGGTACATGTATACCATAGGCAGCATGAACGACAACTGGGATGAGCTTAGAGAAAAGTTTTGTCTTGCGTTCTTTCCCATGTCCCGTATCGTTGCTCTACGAAGGGATATCCGCTGTTTTCAGTAGAATGAGAGGGAGTCCATAGGTGTAGCTTGGTTTAGATTTTCACTTTTAGTGGAATCTTGCCCTGTCCTATCAATACCTAAATCTTTTTTGCTTTGAAACTTTTATAAGGGTCTCGATAAGGATTCCGCCTATTATCTCGATGGCATTGCTGGAGGGTCATTTCTCCATAAGGCTCCGGCTGGAGGTAGGAAAATCCTAGATAGTATCTACACCCCCTTCGCAGTCAAGCCCAAACCCCTCCCAAAAGAGCATAAGTCGAGCCATGATGATCTTCTAGCAGTAGAATATGATCCTCACCTTCCACATCCTCAGATTCAGCCATAGAACCCTCTCCCGAACCACGAACACTGAAGCAAGAAGAAATTCAACCTTCGTAGGTCTCTTCCCGATTCGAGGATGATCCATCTAGAAGCCATAGAAACACCTCAAATTTCTTCAGTGTCCAATTAGGGAAGCTACCTTCTTCTATCCATATCTCTCCACCTAGAAATCGCTCAACAAAACCTTCCCTCAGGCACACAGTACCTCCTTATTCTCCCAATCCTCTCAATGAAGCATTCGTCATGGAGGCCATGAAGGAGGAATGGTAGAATGGAGTGAGACACCTTTCTAAAGCAATTTGGATTAGTTCACCCTCTACGATAATTCCTTGTTCTATAAGGGGAATTGTCGTAGAAGCCCATCTTAATCCCATCATAGAGGCCAATATCGTGCCCTGGCTCATAGCATACACTCTTTTTGGGAAATGTTTCGCTAAGACCATCTGACAAGCTCCTGAAAAGTTGTCCCTTTGGACACATCCTTGAATGTTAGGGGGGTCGCAAGTGCCGTAGACTCACAATAGACAAAATCGAGGTCAACCTAGACTTTCACATCTTTGATATCCTCGATCTTGATCTTCTAATAGGCTAACCACTAGAAAAACTCCAACTAGATAGTGCATCTCAAGGGAGCCTAGATGAAAAGCTTAGGAAAGTTGCTTCCGCCACCTCTTGCCCAGAAAACCCAATGGCGAAGCCTCTTCCCAAGCAAAACCCACTTGAGAAGATGATGCATGTATCTTCGTTCACATCATCCGAGCCCATTCTCTTTGAGGTCACAAAATCTGCCACTCTCGAAGAGTACGACTCGGAAGAAACCCTTCACCTTTTTGAAGATGAATGATCATCATCACCCTCGATCAAGTTTGAGCCTCTTCCCCCTAGCCCGTATCATGTTGTTTTTTACCACAATCGAGAATCAACATTGATCTTCCATGATGAATCTCTTGAGATGGAGAATCCATGGGCCATGGAATTTTGTGAGGCGACGACTCTGGAGTCCGAAGGAAAGGATTCCTTAGACAAGCATGGGAGCTTCATTCTTGAAATACCACAAGAGCCATGCATGTTTAATGTGTCTCTAGAGTCAGCCACGCTTTGTGTCTCGAGCACGCGTAGGGACTACAACCACCTTAAGGTCCTCTCTTGCAAAAAGTTTAGAAAGTTGGTTGTAGATGCATATGTTTATTATAAACATTTCAAATTTCGTGGATGCACTGTGGCACTAACCTTGCAGCTAAAGCTTCAATGATACATCAACAATTGGTGGTGAGTAGGGAACATTATCACCAATGAGAGCTGCAAGAGGAAGTTCCCATGGTCGAGCTTGTGACCATAAACAAAGCACTACTAAGAGATAGCTCGGATTATCATAGATTTTTTTCCTTCCGAATAAAAGAAAGAACATGTCTTTAGGATAAACTCTCCTTTGGGTATGTTTGGTCGCTAACCATTTTAGGTGGAGACTAAAAAGAACAATGGACAGGTGATGCCTAAGAAAATGGGAGCTACATCAACTACAACACCTTGGTAAGTTTTAATGAGGGAACAATTTCAAAAGGGATCTTCAACACCACACACTTGAGTTGTGTTGCCCAACAATCCAAACTCCAAGTGTGTGTGTGTGTGGGGGGGGGGTTATGTGAGTATCTTGAGTAAGTTCCTCTTGTTCCAAATATTATCTTGGTTTAGAGATAGTGCTAGTTCTTGCATTTTTCTCTAATAAAAAAAATAAAAAAAGAGGAATTACCATGGCAGCGATTCATAATTCTTCATCACCCAAACGCCATGGTAAGTACCTTCAGGTATCTCCTCCTTTTGACTTTAAGCAAAGCCTTTCCGGGAGGTAGCCCGAAGTTCACCAATCTTATACTCATGTTTATCTCTCTTTGAATATAGCTTGATCATGTTTTGATGCTTCCTTTATCTATGCTTGTATGCTCTGGGTTGAATATATGTTTTTAGACATACATTCATATACCTTTTAAATTAAGCATGGTTCTTAGGTTAAAATGTCTTCTTCAATCAAACTAGACATGGTGTCAAGTTTGATTGACGAACCTTAGAGTTAATGCGTTCATATATGTGGAATAACCCCTGCAGGAAAATCTTCAAATCCGAACGGGTAAGTCATGAGCTTGATTCAAATGGGAAGATAGAATAAGGCATCAGATTCATATTGCACAACATACAAAGCTTCAGGGGTCCACCAGAACCGCGTGGGGGAGATCTTTCAAGCTCATCATCAACATACACACTCGAGATCTCCCACAAAGTTGTCGTACAACATCGACTATGCCAACATGACAAGAGACAAGGCAAGGGTACTAGAAGGATCCGGGCACCCCTGTGGTTTGGCCAAACCACCACTGGTTCGCCTCGATCCCCACATACTTCAAGAGCGATAGTATGTGCACCCTATCTCTCACCCTCCCTGATTCATGAGTTTGAATGAATTTTAATTCTGATATACTAAAATCAAACTCAAAATAAAATGAATTAACATGCTCCGCCTGCTCTACATGTTTCCAATAATTGGCTTGCATAAGTTTTATTCCATACTTACCATCTTGATGCTGGTGAACAAAAATATTTAGGAAAGCATGCTCATCTAAGAGTTGATGTTTGAGATATGGTTTGATGATATGATCTTCACTCTTGATGTTTAAGTGCTTGGGAAATTTATTTGAAATTTTAAAAAGCCTTTGCAAGCTCCTCTTTGATATTCCAAAGTCCTACCAAAGCCATATAATGAGATATCTTGAAAATCCTATGCATATGCTGCTTGTCTTTGCATTGAGCTTTGTCAAATTGTTGTCACCCTTGTGAAGAATTCTTTTCATGATTTCATAATCAAGATTCACGTGCACACCATATACCGCCTTGCTATTCTTGTATGAGGAGTTAGCATTGTACCATCCATCCATTCCATAAAATAAATGCTCCATTATATGTGTTGGTCTCCCTCTCCTGTTATTGTTACAAAAGAGACATGGCCTATTAAAAAAAATATGGACACATGAAGGTCCAAGTATTGAAAAAAAGTTGGACACATGAAGGTCCAAGAAAAAGAAAAAAGAAAAAAAAGAAAGATAGCCATGTCTCAAAAGAAATTACAAAGGGGGAGGGATCATACAAAAAGGAGTTTCCATTTCATCCACCATTCACCATCCACCATATCCATACACGTGCACATCTTGATCTGATCATATGAATTGTTTTTCTCCTTGGATCCAGTTTTTGAATTTGCAATATATGTGATACAAATATGCCTTATCCTTCATACCCTACCTTGAGCTCCACATATAAGCCATCATTAGGAGTAGGATGAAGAAAGGCAATGTCGAATGTCTTTGTGAGGATATATACACATTAAGTGATCGGAGAGAATCAAATGAGGACCTAAGCAAGGTTTGATTTTGGAAACTTATTGAAAAATCCCAAGCTACTTGACATAAGGAGTATAGGTGACTTGATTAAAGATCGTTCCATACCTCAATTACCCAAGATGGCATGATAGACACTTCAAAGTTCACAAGTGCAAGGTATGGCCTGGAATATCTCCTATGCTCGCTTCATACCTTTGGAAGTTATGTTTCACCATAGTCCTTTCTCTTTCACTTGAGGACGAGCAAAGGCTAAGTGTGAGGGTGTTGTTGACGGCTCTTAAGTACCAAATCTAGACCGTCAACTAATATATAAACCCATAAAAGACGAGCATCAACAGTAGTGGTATGAATTATTACTAATGAAGTCCACAAGTGTTGGTCTACATTTGTATGCAGGTCCATTAAGGGAGAAAACACACCTCAAAGATCAAGGAAACACAATATCAACCAATCAGGAGCAAGCACACGGATTGAAGGGCCCACATCAGGGGTTAAATAACCTAAACTTACGGTCAGTGACCCTGTAACCACTTGGGGACCCACCTGGTAGTGTCCTGGACAAAAGGTGGTGCAAGGGGAGCAAAATAGGGGTTGGCTGGACGAACCACTCTAATGGCCCCTCAAGCCCATCTTCCACATGTCAGCTCCTCGTGGCATCGCTAAGGCGGTTATGACCGTTTCGCCGTGAAGTTACCGCCTCAGACAGCGCTAGGTGGCACAAGGAGAGGACTTGGAGCAGCATATTCCCTTAGGATGCTAGGAGCATCTCCACTCTCCCAAGGCACCTCCACACTAAAAATAGGACCCCCTACCCCTCTCTCATCACACCACACAAGAGTAGAATTAGCACTCCGTTCCAAAGGTGAAGCCTTGCCTAGCTTGTGCTTAGAATCGGGAGAGAGTGAGGGGTGTTCGGGAGGAGTGCCGGGGTGTTGACACTCTCCTCCTAGCTTGTACCTCTATGGATGCTGGCTTCCTTCGAGTAAAGTAAGTTCGTATTCGAGATTCCTTCTTATGGTGTTATACTTGGTTCTTATATGCATGAGTAGTCTGATATCCTTGCTATGTTGATATGCTTAGCTTATATGCTCGTATGCTAGTAATATACCCTTGCTATTATAGTATAGGCTTGTATGCTCTCACGTATATCTTTAGACTTTTATATAGTTTACACTAGTAGTACCTATATCTAAGTGAGATCAGTTCTCTTACTTGTGGGTTCGTCGCTCCTTATTTATATAGAGTGCTATAGTTTGCTACGGGGCACCAGACGTAGTTAGACTACAGTAGTAATCAATAGCATAGATGTGGTGTCTGAGCTTAGGGTTATCCTTCATTTGCCTTATATCTCATGGGCTGCTAGAGGTAGGCCGTAGGTGGTGACAGCCCTTGTGGTCCTTTGTAATCCTCCATGTTCAGATGTAGCATAGAGTTGTTGGCCGGAGGTGCCTGACTAAATCAGGGTTAGCCGGTGCCCTATTGGACCCGAGAGATCGACCTTTAACTTACCTATAGTACTATCCTTTAGGAATTCTCTCTACCCTCGCACCTATCTTGGTGTATCTGTGCGCTTGCGGATTTATTCGCATCGTTAAAATACCCAACACACCCCTCACTCTCTCCCTATTCTAAGCACTAGCTAGGTAGTGCTTCACCTTTGCAATGGAGCTCTAATTCTCTCTTGTGTGGTGTGTTAAGAGAGGCGGTAGTAGGGGGTCCTATTTATAGTGTGGAGGTGCCTTGGAAGAGTGAAGATGCTCCTAGCATCCCAAGGGAATATTCCCCTCCAAGTCCTCTCTTTGTGCCATCTAGAAGGATTCAAGTTTTAGTGGCGGTAACTGCCGATTAAGCGGTCATAACCGCCATTAGGAAGCCACCAAAAGCAGCCACGTGGAAGATTGGCACGAGCGGGGTCAAAAGTGGAATGGTCGAACCAGGGGTTCGGCCAAACCCCTAGCACCGCCTCTCGCATCGCCCTTCATCTAGGATGCTGCCTGGTGGGCCCTCAAGTCAGTATAGGGTACCCCGCACCAATTTAAGGCGGTTCACCCCATGATGTGGGCTCATGGATCCGTATGCTCTTCCCAGATTGGCTGGAGTTGTATTTCTTTAACTCTTGGGTGTGTTTTCCCTTCCTTTCTAAGGATAAGTCACTTGCATACAAATATTCACCAACTCTTGTGGAAATTATTAGTAATAAACAGCTACCACTGCGTTTGGTGATTGATCTTAATAGCTTTTATGCAGGATTTGACAGCCAAAAGTGGTACTTAAGGACCGTCAACAATACCCCCACACTTAGCCTTTGCTCATCCTTGAGTGAAGGGCAAAGTCTAAAGTGGAACATAACTTCTTAGGGTAAGGATCAGTCTCTAACATTAGAAGCATTCTCAGGCTAGCCGAATATTATCGACGCTTCATTCCAGAATTTTCAAAAATTCCTAAGCCCATGACAGAGCTACTTAAGAAGGATGTGAAATTGCTACTTAAGAGGGATGTGAAATTTAATTAGAGCGATGATTGTGAACAATCTTTTCAGACTTTGAACAAATTGTTGACTTCGTCACCTATTTTGGCTCAACCTGACATTTTCCGACCTTTTGACATATATTGCGATGCGTCTAGCACTGGGCTTGGTTGTGTCCTAATGCAAGACCACCGCATGATTGCTTATGCTTCTCGATCACTTAAGCATCACGAAGAAAATTATGCCTCATGACTTGGGCAATCCAGTTCATATCTACACAGATCACAAAAGCCTTAAGTATATCTTTACACAAACTAAATTGAACATGCGTAAGAGAAGATGGTTAGAGTTGATCAAGAACTATAATCTAGAAATTCATTATTATCCGGGAAAAGTCAATGTCGTCGCAGATGCTCTAAGTCGCAAAAGGATCAAGTCACCCAGAATCAAACCAATAAATTTTATAAAGTCCAATAGAGGAATCACTCAGAGGAAGAAGCTTCTTGGGAAACCGAGGATTTTCTCAAATCTAAGTACCCTAAGTTTCTTAATGCTCACCAAGCACTAGTAGAGAATTGGCCTTTAGTCCCGGTTGGTAGGGTGCATATCTCCCGAAAATCCATCCGGGATAAACCAACCGGGACAAAAGGGGGGGGGTCTTTAGTCCTGAGTCTTTCAACCGGGAGTAAAGGTCACCCTTTAGTCCCGGTTGGGAAACCCAACCGGAAGTAAAGGGTTACCCTTTAGTCCCGGTTGGAATTCAACCAGGACTAAATGGCGCCCTGCATGGCACCGTGCCTGGCGCCTGAAATTTTCATGCATGCATCACGTACGTAGTACCGTGGCCCTTTTGTTAACCTTTGGTAGTTGAGATTTTTTTAGAACGAAATCAATTAGTATTTAAATGAATGGGATTTGTAATTATACAATTACTATATATATACACAATTCAACTAGTACAAATCGATCATAATTAGCGCGTATTATATATACAAATAAATCAAAGTATCTATCTACAATCTTCCTGTCGAGGTGTTGCTGATCGGAGTGTCTAATTGTTGTCCATCGTAAAAAAATTCTCCTTTTGGATTTACCACCTTGTCCATTAGGAATCCAATGAGACCTTCACATATTGCCGCTACTCTTTCTTCCTTCAAGAGTCCTTATTGAATATTTAACATCTATAATTTGGAAATTTGTGAATGTTACACGAACAAATACATATAAGGAGCTAGAAAATAATTAACTAGTAAAAGTTTTATTTTACGTACTTTAAAGTTGTGCGGCGTCATCTTTAGTCCATTGGGTCCCATAAAATTGTGCATGTGCTCATAGATGTAGTAGCCACATAGATTATTCCCGGGTTCCTGTCTTAAGCACTTCAGTGCGGAAAAAAATAAGTTATGAAATATTCGTGTTATACAATGTAATACATGTGCAGATTTCATACGTACCGGGAAGTCTGTGTTCCATGTAAGTTTTTCTTTGAATGGACCTTTGTGTGTCCTTATGAATTGTTTCCATGTGCTCAAATTAGCATAATGAATGATATAGTGTAACAGGGATAAAATTTAGGAAACGAACTTTTGCATAGAGATAAAAGTCAAGAATTATTACAAGCCTAGCATGTCTTGCATGTCTTGGTACTCCACCAGATCTTTCCTCAACGAATCGAAGATAGTGATGTGGCTTCTTTAAGGCTCAATTATCATAAGGATCTAGTGGAAGCTGCGTACGTAAAATGTTAATGCATATTAGAGCTAACTAACATGTAGAGATAAGGAAAAAGACATCGAAAGTAGACGGTATACACACACTTACTTGAAGTTGTATGGAAGTAGTATGAAATCCTTGAATGTTTGTTTGTCTAGGAAATTGTATACTTCCACCAAGGTTTTTTCCGGTGCTAATTGTATCTATTGTTGGTTAACTACAGATGGATCCATGAAGCCTATATGTAGGTACGCCTCTTGGCGGCACGTCTGAATTAGCATCCTACATAAAATGGAAGACGAAGTTAGTACGGTGACGCACGCCAAAATTTACATGTAGAGATAAACGGACACTTACAGAACCCATGCGCTGATTAGAGAGACGTCCAGGGCATCATGATGGTACACTTCGTATATATCCTTGAAGTGTAGCCACAACACTTTCTCACCTTTGCCGTAAAAATCTATCGGTTTTACCTTCAGGCCGAGCATCTCCCTCGAGTCGGCGGATGCCATCATGTACCATTGATGGAATGCGTACATCTTTGTTGATAGTTTCCGTACCAATGAAGGCTTTACTAGAGGTTTGCCTAGCTCATAAGGCCATCTCAACTCAAGGGGCGCTGCAGTTGGCGTCTCAACTTGCCCTAAGCATTCATCAAGTCCCAGACCTATTTCTTGCATGAACTTCAATACTTCTGCTTGTTGATCCAAGGGCATTGCTGCTACCCTTTGAGCGTCTTTTTTTGATAAATGGCTGAGGTCGGAGACAGCACCACTGGAAGATGACTTTCCTTTCCTTTTGTCCTTTTCATCATCCATTACTAAAGCCCGTTCATAGTTTGATAAGAGTGGTATCCTTTTCTTGGTTCCTTCTTCCATCCTGATAAAAAAGTTTAATTCTCTTCGATTTACTGGTGGTGGCTCCATCTCCCTTGCTTTTTTTCTTCGGCTTGTTTCTTGAACCACTCACTGGCCTCTCGTTAGATTTCTGCCCACTGTTCCGCATGAGTCATTGCCTCCCAGCATTCCTTACGAGTCACTTCAGGCTCCTTTGTTTTCTTCTTTCTCTGTCTTTGCTTGGGAGGCGGTGCTCGTGACTTCTTTAATGGTGCTGCAGTTTCCTTCATGGGGGCGGCTCTTGGTGCCGGCGACGGTGATCGGGGAGTGGTGTTGTTGTCGTCGCTCCCACCAGCAGGATGTGGTGGAGATGGAGACCTTGATATAAATGGAAGGGACGGTCCTGGAGCAGGTTGTGCAGGAGATGACAATCTCGAGCTATGAGGAGAAGGTCGCTGTTGGAGATCTACGGGGAGCGGTCTTGAGCTCTGAGGAGATGGCTCCGTGCCGGGAATAATGATGTAGCATTTTCGCCATAGAATGATCCCATGAAGCGCATCTACCAGTATCTTTTCCCCGTCGCCTCCCGGGAGGTCGAGCTCTAGACCTTCATATTGGCTATCAACTATTTGCTCTACGCGGACGCTGGCGTAGCCAGGTGGAATCTCCATGCCATGACTGCTCTGCCCCGCCAGGGTTGCTAATGCACTCCCGTACGCTACCTGTACATATAGCAGAAGTAAACAAGTTATTAAACTCCGATCACGAGGCGTGGATCAATTGAAAAGATTGCATATATATTATGTATAAGTATACCTTAATAGTGAGGTTGCCGACCGGTGCATGCAGCTCACATGTGGTGCGTTGCGTGATGGCATCCACGGGGAACCGTTGCTCCTCCACAGGTAACCTGGGCGTCTGCGCATCGGGGACCCCTGTAGAAGCACAACTGCTCAAGAGGCGTTGAGAAGGGCTGGAGTTGTTTGGATTCGACAATGCTCCAGATTGGGCCAACTCCCCAACTGCATGGGCCACTCGACGATTGATTTCCTCCATCATTCTTTGTTCTTGTGCCTACAATTTGGATCCTAGCATCTGCCGCCAGCTCTCCTCGGTCTGTTCCTTTCTTCGCTTGCGACTTCTGTACGATGCGCTGTCGCCTCGGAAAGCAAACTTCCACGGAATGATCCTGAACCCTCGGCAATGTCCTGGGTGCTCGGGATTACTGAGGGCCAATGTGAGCTCATCATTTTCTCGGTCCACCTTCAACCTCCCAGCTTTAGAATCTTCAATGTTCTTCATAAGATGTTCGGCCTTCTCACGTATTGTGTCATTGAAAATCAACGTCCCATCCTCTTGGCTCAGGGAGCCTCCATGAGCGTAATACCAATTTTTTGATCGTTCGGGCCATTCAATAGTTGCAGGTATGATTCCCCGTTCGATCAGATCTTGTTCCATCTTCCTCCATTTGGAAATTGCTGTGCCATAACCACCTCGCTCCAGATGATGATGGTAGCCCTTCTGACTAGCATTTGTAGTGTTGGTCATGATCTTTTTCACACCGTCTTTACTCCTCTTATATTCAACAAATGCCTCCCAGTGGTCCATCAACTTTGGCCACGTGTTGAAGTCTGGAGTTCAGCCCTTCTTAATGTAGTGGGCATGCAACATCTTCTTGAATGTCTGGAATTGTGTAGCCATCTTCTTCAGTGTCCACGCTTTCACATCCTTTTCAATATATCCTTCAGGGAATGTGAAATGTCTCTTGACGTCTTCCCACAACATATTCTTTTCTGTCTCCGGGAGGGCGTATGGATTAGTGCTTCTGCCCTTCCATTCTCTGATGCTGATAGGCATGTTGTCCTGGACGATTGCCCCGATCTGACTCACATACTTCTTTGCTACTTCCTCGGGAGCAACCGGCCTGCCCTCTTCTGTCACTTTCGTGATGACAAGCCTCCCTTCCATCACCTTTGTACGACCTCGGGTCTTCTGCCCTTGCGTCGATCCAGAGGGCTAACAGTTCAAGATTCATTAATTAGTACGTAGTAGTAACGGTGGCGTGAAACAATACAAGATTCGTTATATATACCTCGCCGGAACCTTCCACCACGGCAAGGTGTTGTTGGGGCTCATGCTCTTCATTCCCATCAACGGACATGTTGAGGAACATGTCTGCCTGGGTGCCCTCTTCATCGGTGTACGATAGTGGAAGGTTGTCGCCACTACCATCACCAGCGATTATCTGCTCCATGAGATACCTTGCGGTCTCGTCGTCTGCCATTTCAACTATTGATTGAAACATACATGGAATCATACATGACACTCATAGAAATCGCCTTAGTTATATGTACATAAGGGTATATACATGAAATCATAAAATAACATGAATCCCACAAAGTTCGGAATGTTTATACAAATTTCAACAAATTAGTAGTACTTTGTATGAATTTCTACCAAATTTCTACTAATTTGTCCATATTTATTGGAATTTCTAGCAATAACATGAATTTGTACGAATTTCTAGCAATAACATGAATTTGTACGAATTTCTAGCAATAACATGAATTTTGTACGAATTTCTAGCAATAACATGAATTTGTATGAATTTCGCGCGGTCGACGGTGCCTAGGTTGGGATGGCGGCGGCCGGGGCGGTGGGACAGCGGAGGCGGGGACGGAGCGAGGTGGCCGCGGCTACGATTAATTTCTACCAAATTTCTACTAATTTGTCCATATTTATTGGAATTTCTAGCAATAACATGAATTTGTACGAATTTCTAGCAATAACATGAATTTTGTACGAATTTCTAGCAATAACATGAATTTGTACGAATTTCGCGCGGTCGACGGTGCCTAGGTTGGGATGGCAGCGGCTGGGGCGGCGGGACGGCGGAGGCGAGGACGGAGCGAGGAGGCCGCGGCAACGATTAATTTCTACCAAATTTCTACTAATTTGTCCATATTTATTGGAATTTCTAGCAATAACATGAATTTTCTACGAATTTCTAGCAATAACATGAATTTGTACAAATTTCGCGCGGTCGACGGTGCCTAGGTTGGGACGGCGGCGGCCGGGGCGACGGGACGGCGGAAGCGGGGACGGAGCCACGACGAAACACAATTAATTTCTAACCTAGGCGGAGCGACTAACCTAATTACTACTAATTACTACTAATTTCCACTAATTTGATTTTCTAACACATATACAAATATCTATAGATTTTCTAACTAATTACTACTCATTTCTATTTATTTTCTAACTAAAAAAAGGCCCTAGGCCCTTGCTGATGCAAGCCGGTGGGCTTGCGTCAGCAAGAGCGGTACTCCCGGCGCCAGTGCCGGCGGACCTCGCGCGGTCGACGATGGCCGGGGTGACGAGGTGGCCGGGGCGGCAGGACGGCAGCGGCCAGGGTGACGACGTGGCCGGGGCGGTGGGACGGCGGAGGCGAGGACGGAGCGAAGCAAACGCCGGGGCAGAGGCAGCCGGCGATGAGGGCCGATGAGGCAGCGCGCGTGACAGAGGCGGCGACGAGGGCGGAGGCGGCGATGAGGACGGAGGCGGCGACGAGGCCTCGCGATGGAGGTGGCCGGCGGCGGCGACGTCGAGGGCCCGGGGCGCGACAGAGGAGGAACGAGGCAGGCCGGGGCGATGGAGGAGGAGGCTGTCTGGGCGCGGGCGAGGTGGTCGGGCGGCGGGACGACGATGGCCGGGGCAATGGGGGATGACGACGATGATGGCCAGCGAGGGAGGCGGACGGGCGATGACGGAGCAGAGCGCGGGATCTTGGCGAAATTTTGGCTAAGTGTAAGTGGCGTGGGGTTGGAAGAGGCTACAGTGCCTTTTAACCCTTCCCCTTTTATCCCGGTTGGTGACGGGACCCGGGATAAATGGGTGCGTCATCAGGTGGGGCGGGGAGCCTACCCTTTTATCCCGGGTGCCACCACCAACCGGGATAAAAGGGTACGTCCCGGCGGGTGTCGAAAACTACCATTTTATCCCAGTTGCATTTTGCAACCGGGATAAAAGGGGTGGAGTTTTGTCCCGGTTGCTGTTGGCACCCAGGACAAAAGGTCCATTTCCCATTTTTCTTGTCCCGCCTATTTTTTGGAAATGGATTTTATTTATGTTTTCACTGCATTTCAGGATGAAAAACAAAAACCTTCACATATTTTGTACATGCAAAAATATATTTAATTAGCGAGTATATTGACAATAAGTGTGATTTAGTCATTAATTCTATACCAGTTCATTTAGCCTCTAAAATATTTTTTTACTGCATCATTGTGACCAGGAGGGAAAAGTTTCCATGTGATGATGGGTAAGCCAAGCATCGGATTTGGTCGGGTTTTTGGAAACTACAATCTGTCTGTGCTGCTCGATATGCGGAGACACAAAGGATGACTGTTGTAGAATAGTGTAGTGTGCCTTGTCGAACAAATCAGTATCATTGCTGAAACTTGATTTCCTTCCAAGGGTGCCCATTCCTCGGAGCCTCCCCTCGTGGCATGAAGTTGGAACCCCAATCGAGTCAATTGAATCAATAAAATCAACACAAAACTCAATCACCTCCTCTGTTCCATATCCCTTGGTGATGCTTCCTTCTGGACGAGCACGATTAAGAACATAGTTTTTTAGGACTGCCATGAACCTCTCGAAAGGCCACATATTGTGCAGGTATACAGGTCCGAGAATACCAATCTGTTTTACTAGGTGAACCAGTAAGTGCGTCATAATATTGAAGAAGGATGGTGGAAATAACAACTCAAAACTGACAAGACATTGCACCACATCGTTCTGTAGCTTTGATAGCTTGGATGGATCGATTGCCTTCTGCGAAATCGCATTGAGAAACACGCATAGCTTTACAAGCGGCAACCGGATATTTTCTGGTAGAACACCCCTCAGTGCAACCGGAAGCAACTGGGTCATCAATATGTGGAAATCATGGGCCTTGAGATTTGTAAACTTCTTTTATTTCATATTTATTATTCCCTTTATATTCGAGGAGTACCCAGACGGAACATTCATACTAATTAAGCATTCAAACATGCTATCCTTCTCTTCCTTGCTGAGAGTGTAACTAGCAGGACGTAAGTAGTGCTGTCCATTATCTCTCTTTTCCGGATGTAGGTCATCTCGTTGCCCCATGGCTTTCAAGTCCTGTCATGCTTCCAATGCATCTTTCGAGGTCCCATACACACCCATGAAGCCTAGCACGTTCACGCAAAGATTCTTTATCAGGTGCATCACGTCTATTGCATTGTGAACCTCTAGGATTTCCCAATAAGGTAGCTCCCAAAATATTGACTTTTTCTTCCACATGGGTGCATGTCCGTTATTGTCATTCGGAACAGGTTGGCTACCAAGATCCTTTCCAAAGACTACATTTACATCCTTCATCATCTCGAAGACACGCTTTCCATTACGGTGTGCAGGTTTTATACGATGGTATGGCGCCCCTTTGAAATGCATCCCGCTCTTTCTCAGCTGGTGGTGAGCAGGGAGAAATCGACGATGACCCATATAGACGACCTTCTTACAATGCTTCAAATACATGTTGTCTGTGTCGTCTAAACAGTGGGTGCATGCCCAATATCCCTTATTTGTCTATCCCGAAAGGTTACTCAGTGCAGGCCAATCATTGATGGTTACGAACAACAATGCTCGTAGATTAAAGATCTCTTGTCTATCCTCATCCCACACACGTACACCTTCTTCCTTCTAGAGCTGTAAAAGGTCATCAACCAACGGTCTTTGGTACACGTCAATGTCGTTGCCGGGTTGTTTTTGGGCCTTGGATAAGCGCCGACATCATAATGAACTTCCGCTTCATGCACAGCCAAGGAGGAAGGTTGAACATACATAGGGTCACAAGCCAAGTACTATAGCCACTACTCAACTCACCAAACGGATTGAATCTATTAGTACTTAAACCAAACCTTATGTTCCTTGCTTCACTTTCAAAGTCTGGGAATGCTCTATCAATTGATCTCCACTGGGCCCCATCTGCGGGGTGTCTCAGCATCTCATCTTCCTGACGGTCTTCTTTGTGCCATCGCATCAACTTAGCATTCGCCTTGTTCCTGAACAAGCACTTCAAGCGTGGTATTATAGGGAAATACCACATCAGCTTCGCGGGAACTCTCTTCTTGGGAGACTGCCCCTCGACATCACCAGGATCATCTCGCCTGATCTTATACCGCAGGGCTTCGCAGACGGGACAAGCATCCAATTTCTCGTATTCATCACCATGATAGAGGATACAATCATTAGGGCATGCGTGTATCTTCTGAACATCCAATCCGAGAGGGCAAATAATCTGTTTAGCTTCATATGTTGTGGATGGTAATTCATTATTCTCGGGGAGAATCTTCTTGAAAATGTTCAACATCCCCTGAAATGCCTTATTGGACACACCATTTTTTGCCTTCCATTGCACAAATTCTAGTGTCGTACCTAGTTTTTTATGGCCCTGCTGGCAACCTGGGTACAACAATTTTTGGTGATCATCTATCATGCGCTACAACTTTGCTGCTTCCTTCTCAGTTTCGCAATCTCTGTATGCATCTCGTATCACCTAACCAAGGTCATCAGTAGGGCCATTTTCTTGCAAACTCATCTTCATCAGCCTCGCCCATTGTAGTACCTGCAAAAGCTTTGCCTGCAACCCAGTTCGGAATGGTGTCATCTTCCTCCTCTTCCTCACCATCTTCCATTACGACCCCTCGTTCACCGTGCTTGGTCCAAACCAAATAGTTAGGCATGAAATCGTATTTAAACAAGTGGCTGTGAATAGTCCCCCAGAAATCCTTTGAATACTCCTTCTTGTTATTGCATTGGAAGCATGGACAACATACGAACCCATTCTCTGGCTTGTTCGTTTTGGCCACTTCGAGAAAATAATGCAAGCCATCAATAAACACCTTGCTCCGCCTGTCTGCATTATACATCCATTGCCGGTCCATCTGCATCGTATTACGCATGAAAATGGATTACACTTGACAATGGATTACGCGTGAAAATTAATTAAAGATCCAAACAACATGGTACAATACAACAACATGAAGATCCAAATACACATATTTAAATTAAAGATCCAAACAACATGATACAATACAACAAGCCATCCACTTGTTATTATCTAGGAGGACTTTAAGCATCCTTGGACGGTGAACAACATGACACTAAGTGAATGTGAAACACCCGGGACTGAGGGTGGAGCATCACGACAACCAAAAGGAGGTTCCTGACCCGTGGCAACAACTTCTTCATGACGTTGCTGCAAATAACGAAGCATTGCTTTTTCCAGCGCGCTCATTTTCTTCGGCTTATGTTGAGGGCCAACTATGATTTTCCCTTTGCCAAAAGAGGAACCACGATCGCCCCCACCATCGCCACTTCCTCCAGTAGCAGAAGCCATCTATGTACAAAAATTATTACCTTAACACTGCATAAGTTGTTGAACTTGATGACCATGATCATCTCGCGAGCATGTCCTCAACTGGGCGGCACCACACTTCGTCATGAAAGAGGTTCGATTCTACGAAAAAGGGGACACGGTCACGATGTCCGTATCCACTCTTTCTCGTAGAATTGAACCTCCTTCTTGACATACGTTGCTGCTTGGCGGAGAACATCCTCTGCGAGATGACCACGGTATGCAAATTCAACAAGTATGGATTTGAAAAACCTTATTGCATTTGATAAGTTTAACAAGTAGCAGAAGTCATCTATGTACAAAAATTCTTTCCTTACCACTGCAGAAGTTGTTGAACTTGAAGACCGTGATCATCTCGCGAGCATGTTCTCAACTGGGCGGCACCGCACTTCGTCATCAAAGAGGTTAGATGCTACGGAAAAGGGGACACGGTCACGATGTCTGTATCCACTCTTTCTCGTAGAATCGAACCTCCTTCTTAACATACGTTGCTGCTCGGCGGAGAACATCATCGCAGAGATGAACACGGTATGCAAGTTCAACAAGTATGGATTTGAAAAACCATATTGAATTTGATAAGTTCAACAAGTAGCAAAAGCCATCTATGTACAAAAATTCTTATCTTAGCACTGCAGAAGTTGTTGAACTTGAAAACCGTGATCATCTCGTGAGCATGTCCTCAACTGGGTGGCACCGCGCTTCGTCATGAAAGAGGTTCGATTCTACGGAAAAGGGGACACGGTCACGATGTCCGTATCCACTTTTTCTCGTAGAATCGAACCTCCTTCTTGACATACGTTGCTGCTCGGCGGAGAACATCCTCACCGAGATGAACACGGTATGCACGTTCAACAAGTATGGATTTGAAAAACCTTATTAAATTTGATAAGATAAACCGTCTAGACAAGGTAGCATCATTCTTAAACCACTGCAAGAATGCATACTATATATGACACATCAATCTCCCTCACATTCAAGCTCAAAATACCTCTCCATTTTCTACTTCATCACATTCTAGCAAATAATCTTTCCATCTCCAAAGCATAAATCAAAGCATAACACGAGGATGAAGTAGCAAACCTTCACAACACTTGTGTTGGCTGAGTGAAATTCCCACGAAAATGAGGGAAAAAACTTCAGGCAGCACCTCCCTTGCTTCGGCACCACCGGAGAGTAGGTGAAGCTCAGCTCTCTGTCAATGTGCTGGACTGGCTCGGGCTGGAGGAGGAAGAAAGGCCTCTGTCTTGGTATATAATGGGGATGAGTTTTTATCCCGTTTAAAAATTCCAACCGAGATAAAAAGGAACACATTTTGTCCCGGTTGAAAATTTAGCCCCGGTTGGAGCTTCCAACCAGGACAAAAGGGACACCCTTTTGTCCCGGGTGGAAGTTCCAACCGGGACTAAACTTTTTGTCCCAGTTGAAGGCTCCAACTAGGATAAAAGGTCCACCCTTTGACCTTTTATCCTAGTTGGAGCCTCCAACCGGGACAAAAGGGTGCCTCCACCGACGCCCCGGAACTAGCCGTTGCAACCGGGACTAAAGGGGGGCCTTTAGTCCCGATTGCAATTACCAACCGGGACTAACTCTCCCCTCCATTTTTGCTTACCGTGGCGCACCCCCTTTTATCCCGGGCCAACTTTAAACCGAAACAAAAGGGGGCGCATCGAAAGCCAGTTCTCTACTAGTGAAGGTACCTAACACTAGCAGCCCTCTCTCTACTTAAGGTTCCACACAATAACCTTGGGACGAGATTTCTTTAAGCGGGGAGGGCTATAACACCTCTAGTGTTTAGGCTTAGGCTTGTTATTAGCGTTAATCATCTACATGGCGTAATCATTAGATACATATTTGGGCATAATAAATTGGCTAGTATCTTTGCACATGTGGTAATGGCGTGTAGATTAAAATGTAATGCATTTAGGGCGTAAGCTATTTTTGCCTCTAACTAAAAATTGAGAAGCATAAATACGAATATGTATCATTTGTGCTCAGGTGTAAATTGAAATGCCAAAGGAATACTTTGGGGCTCATGAGCAAGTTAAATACTTCAACAATATCTAAAAGCCTTAAAATCAATTTGGTATGCTGAAATTTCGAAGTGTTGCAACACAGGCCTTTTGGCTATGTTCAGCGGCCATTTAAAAATCTTTTGACTAAACACCTCTTCTTGGCCGACATGAAAGGTGAAGCATAGCTTGTATACTTTACAAAGGGCACGTTGGTAAAATTAATGATCGGAGTTTAAACATTCCAAATCTCGGTCAAAAACAGGTAAAAACCCAGTTTTGCCTCATGGTGAACTGTGCCGTCGCCACGCTCTAGCTCTCGCGGGAATCTTTGAAACGGCGACACGACCCACCCCGGCCACTTGCATCGCGTGCCCATGCCACCGACGTCCGCACCAATGCCGCCTCGCTCGCGCTCCCTACTGCTACGGCGTCCTTGCGCTGTCCTCGCAGCTCTGCTTGCCATCCTTGTCCACTGCTCGGCAAAGCACAGACGATGTTCCCACGACCCTATCTCCTCCCCTGGTCGCCGGCCTCCTCTCCCTCACCTATTTTCTCTCTTCTTTCTTCCTTCCACTGAGACAGCCGACCAACCGCCACCCACCGGCCAAATCCACCCTATCCTCTCCAACGTTTCAAAATCCCCGGCCGTTGGGTGCCGCAAGCTGCCATCAGCCACCCTCCGGTCACCATCTTCACTGACCAACTACTCAAACCGAGCCGCCGTGAGACCCTGCCCCTCATGCTCGCGTCCTTTTTCTAGTTTAGCTGAGTTGCCGCGCTTGATTTCAAGCTTGCCGCCGAAGCGCCGCTACCGCTAGTCGCGGTTGGTCTTAGGTTTGGGTTTCGGGGAGATGGGAGGAGGAGGAGGTACGCTAGGGTGTAGGGAATGATCTAGGGTAGTCAAAGAGGTGGGAGGGGAAGCCCCCGTGCTGGTGTAGCCGTGCCGCCGCCGGTCACCATGGCCTCACGGGCGAGCCAGAGGAAGAAGATGGAGGGAGGGGCATGGTTGTGAGAAGAAAAGAATGGAAGGGTGTTATGCGCAAATGTCTGCATCTATGTATTAGGTGGGATTTGTTCCAGGGGGCTAGTTAAAAAAGGAAGGGTAGATCTATTAAGGAAAGATGTTTCCAGGGACCTTAGCGTAAACTTGGTTTTGTTTATGTCCCTTTTAAATCGGCTGAAACTTTAGAAACGCGTATTGTCGGATTTAGTGACCGGCAGTCCACCAGAGGGTTACCTAGGTGGTACATTTGTAGACGAGGGAGATTGTCAGACCAAGAACTCGAATGGTAACAAAGGGACGCAAAGTTTAGACAGGTTCAGGCCTCCGAAGAGTAATACCCTATGTCCTGTGTTCTCGTGGATTGTATTGCTGATCGCAGGTGTGAAGAGTTGATATGAGGTGGGAGGAGTAACCCTTGGGGGGTGTCCCTGGCCGTCTTATATAGGCTGCCGATCTAGGGTTACAATCGAATAGGATCTAGTCCAAGTCGGTCGTTACATGTAAAGCAATCTGAGTCGGTTTACAACAAGTATCCCGTGATATCTTGGCAAAATCCGTTCGCTTGGCCTCCGGACTTGTGCTCCATGTATCTTTATAGCTTGGCCCACATGGCATGGTTGGGTAGGCCCACTTGTCAGGACCGATCAGTATCCTGGTCGGTGGGGACCCGTGGGTACCCTTATCCCTCAAGCCCCCCAGCAATGTGGAGTCAATCAAGAGCCTGACAGATGCGCAATGAAGCTTATAATGTACTCGGCTAAAGTTGCGATGTCATCATAGTGATGGAGAGGCTGCTCAGTGCTCAAAAAAGAAAGCAAAATTGAAGCTTCCACAAGCGTACGGCCAAATGCGCATGGCTATGCGACTGCTGAGCTTCGGTATGTCTCGCATCCTATAGATCTAAGAGAAGCATATGGAGGGCGACGTATGACGCACTCCATATGGAGTAGCCCCCGAGCATTGAAGCGATTAAAGTAATTAGTCCAATGGTCAAGAATCCGATGTATTGTTTCCATCGTAAAATGGATCCAAACATAGCGTCCAGCCCCCGAGCGCGAGGACGGGTGGAGCCACAAAGGCACACCGGTTTGAAATAGCGCCCAACCCCCGAGCACGAGGACTGGCAGAGCCAAGGAGGCATGCCAAGTCACCTCCCACACCCAGCCACCGAGCCTGGGAGGTCGGCTAGGTGGCGGGAAGCACGCTGAGTCGTCTGTGGCACCTAGCCCCCGAGCGTGGGAGCCGGACGAGCCGCGGAAGCATGCCAAGATGCCTCCTGCACCAGCCCCCAAGCCGGGGAGGTTGGCTTGGGATGGGAAGCATGCCGAGTCGTTTGTGGCACCCAGCCCTGAACCTAGGAACTGGTCGAGCCACGGAAGCACGCCGAGTCGCCTCCCACCCCGAGTTAGAGAGGTCGGCCGAGCAACGGGAGTCACGTTGAGTCGTCTATGGCGCCTAGCCCCCGAGCTTGGGAGCTGGCCGAGCCATGGAAGCACGCCAAGTCACCTACTGCCCCGAGCCAGAGAGGTCCTCCAGGCAACGGGAGGCATGCCGAGTCGTCTGTCGCGCCCAGCCCCCGAGCCTGGGAGCCGGCCGAGCCACATAAGCATGCTAAGTCGCATCCCGCCCTGAGCCAGAGAGGTCAATTGGGCAACGGGAGGCACGTTGAGTAGTTTCGGAGCTGCAAAAGGACAATAAAAAGATTATGTAGCATAATATAGAGTATTTAATAATTGAATAACTTGGAGTTTTATTCGGCGTAGAAGTAAATTCTTGCACATCCTGCTCTTGTAGGCCATGTAATTTTTCCAAGTAGTTAGCCCGTTACGTTTAAACACCTGACCCTACCGAGGATGTTGCCGAGAGCGGGCTCGAGCGTGGTTAGCAGGAAGCGACACATGAGGGCAAGCTTCACGGATTAAGACGTGTGCTACCCGAGTACTTTAGCAACCGTTAAGAGAGATGGACAAGCCGCAAAGCAGTCGAAAACTGTGCGGAAAAGGGAGAACGTGCGCTGGGCACTCGTAGGTCGCAACCCCAACTGTCCGTGTAGTGAACGGACCAAGCTGTGTAAGCAGTCGAGGTGTAACCGGATGGTCGGCGAAAGTCACAAAGACATGGAGAAAAAGTCGAGACGTATGGAGATATACGGATATACGGAAGCCATAAAATATTTAATTGAATATATGACTTAGCTTGATTCGTGGTTGAATTAGGGAGTCAGCATCGTGCCCAAGTGGATAGCTATCAGTGAACAGTTGTTGATGAAACCGGTGTCAGGTGGTCGAAGTGGTCTGCGGTGCTGGCTGCAAGAGCAGCGGTGCGTATCGCTGTAGTTGCAGCCATAGGATGTCGCTGCCAGTCGAGAAGCTTAAACCCGAGTCGACACAGTGCCCATAGCTGCCGAACCATTGGCCGTCGAGCAAAGCTCCAATATGCCAGCCACGTAAACATACGTTAGCTCATGGGAATTATTTAGGAGTTTAAAATATGTAGTGGCCGATTCGACTAAGGAAGAAAATTAGAAATAGGAAAAAGGAAAAAACATGCTCCTGTTTCATGTATTCTTATCTAGTCTGGCCGCATCTGCATGGAGCTTCGGCCCACGAACAAACGCGATGGCTGGCACACAGTTCGGCGTGAATGAAGATGGCTTCTGGCGCTATATGCCGGCCGATGCATGCAGCACGTGTACGCCGACCCGCCTTGCACGCTCGTATACGCCAGCATCGTCGATCGTCGTGACGTGATGCCTGCCTTGCACATCGAATTGGGCGAGGCCCTCGATGCGTGCGTGTATGCCGACATGGGAAAGCCCTCGACCTGGGACGAAGAGCTCACGCGATTCGATCGAAACAAGAGATTAAACAATAAAAGAAAAAAATAGCTTTCCAATTGGACTCATCGATTTGCTCCGATCCATCCAGCACTCGTGCGTAGAAGAGCCGCATGCATAGCAGCAACGCGTCAGCTTTTGGCGTAGCGCGGATCATGAATCCTGCTCGGCCGCTTTGCACGGGCGACTTGCCATCTTCCTGTGCACGTGCGGCCGCACGTGGCGTATCCGGCCGCAAGGACGTAGCATGACGGGGTATCTTGCTCGCGGCACGCTGCCGGCTGCAGCGCCGCCTCCATCGTTACGTTCGAGGTCGGCGGATCGGAAAACAAATTCAATCAGAGATTAATAAATAGAAAAAGCAGATCAATTTCTGGGCGATGAGGTTGGGAACGACTCACCCGGATTGCAAGATGTAATTGATGACTGCCGAGAATCTCGTGGTCACCACTACCTAGCACGTCAACTATCGGATTTAGTTACCAGCAGTCCACTAGGGGTTATCAGATGGTAGATTTGTAGGTGCGGGAGATCGTGAGACCAAGAACTCGAATGGTAACACAGGGTCGCAAAATTTAGTCAAGTTCGAGCCCCTGGAGAGTAATACCCTACGTCCTGTGTTCTGGTGGATTGTATTGCTAATTGCAGGTGCGAAGAGTTGATCTGAGGTAGGATGAGTTACCCTCGGGGGATATCCATAGCTGCCTTATATAGGCTGGCAATTAAGGGTTACAATCGGATAGGATCTAATTCTAGTCGGTTGTTATATGAAAAGCAATCTAAATTGATTTACAACAAGTATCCCATGATATTTTGGCAGAATCCATTCGCCCGGCCTTCGAACTTGTGCTCCACGTATCTTTATACCTTGGCCCCCACGGCATGGCAGACCCACTTGTCAGGACCGATCAATATGCTGGACGATGGGGACCGTGGGTGCCCTTATCCCTCACGTATAAAATCATATAATACAAACTAAATTTTTGGTTCTCTGGGAATGTCTAGTTTCACCCAAGAATGAGTGTGTGCATGTATCTGTTGTATTTTTGGTTATATAAATTATCTTGTGCTATGATTGTTAGATGCTTAGTAAATTATAGGTTGCTCCAAAAATTTTGAAACTAATTTTATTAGCTTCCTTGACTCATGTAGGTTTCAGATCTGTAACTTATATATGTGATATTTGTGGTTCTCATTCTGTTTTGGAGCTATCTTTTGTTTGCTATATGAATCTTGCTAATTGCATAATAAACTGTAGAAAACTGATAAAATGATGAAACCCATTTTGTTGAGCTTGTTATGATCTGCATCGCGTATGAGGAATGTTAGATCCAGCGATATGCCATTCTACGCTTAGTAAAAATCAAAATATAAATAAAATAGTTTAATGTACATAAATAAATGTGTTTACCGAAAAATCATGATAAATTCCTGTAAAATATTTTGTCAATGGTTTTATCATGTGTTCGTCACCAGATTGTATGCATAAATTAATTTAATGAGTTTTTCATGTTCCTAACCACATTAACTTTAAGGATAACAAAAACATGTTACATGTGCTTTTGATATTTTAAATTCCCGTAAAGTGCGCCTTGCGATTGTAATGTTGACAACTCAGATCTAGCTCTGTGAGTTGATAGTAAGATTGTTCATCTCCTTTTATTTCATGTTACAACATGATGAATCACTAGTTAGCTATGTTCTTCTTTATGGGAATATGTGCTTTAATTAATCTTGCATCGCATCTGCATTCATGTACATAGCTAGCGACATGGTGTACAAGCTGGTGGTTGGACAGCACGAGGATCAGGAAGCACCGGAGCCACAGGAGACACTAGAGGAGTAGTAAGATCTGGCCCAATGTCCAGAAGAGCAGATCATTGAGAAGCAGGAAGGCAAGCCCTAGAGCATGATCCAATTTTAACTTATGCAATTAATGTTTAATTATGTATTGTGCATTTACATTTCTAGGAGCTGGATGAAACCATAGATGCATGATCCATAGGTTCCCATGGTTATACTAGTATGTGTAGGTCATTAGCTCTGCCATGTTTAATTAAGTTCAGTACAAGTCGAGTGATTTCCTATCACTCGTGTGATATAGGGACACTTGATACTTATATTGAGTTTGGAAAATGATTCACATGGTAAAGATGATGACCAGCCGGAGATAATACTTTTTATGTTAATAATATGGTCGATTGCATAGCTCCGCCTATGTCAAATTTGAACAATACTAATTCACATGATGGTAGTATGAGGTAGTGGAACCTAGTTCACTTAGTTCCTAGTTCACTTAGTTCCTAGTACTCGACCCTGTAAGCTTAGTACCTAGTTCACTCTGATGTTTGAGCTGATACCTACTTCTCTGGTCGAGTACTAGTCAGAACTCATGGCTGACTTGTCGTAGGTATTGGTGGGGACTAGTCACTTGCGGGTCGAGGGGCGGTTCAACCATTTTTGTAGTAAGCTTTGGGAAAACTCGGTGTGTGCGACTCGACAGGGTTGCACGTGTCGTGTGATTAGGTTTTCCTTGCAAGGATTTAATCGAATTGATGCTCCACCACTCTTGGATAAGAAGACCTTGATCTCTCTGTCACATCATAGTAAAGATGTGGAATGAGAATAATGATAATTTGTTGTTTGCATAATCAATTGTGTTTCCACACTGAATGGTTATTTTTATGCAAACATAGCAAATAGTTACTCTCACGTTAACTCGGCTAAAATTGAAAGTAAGGATCCACCCTTAGTTGTTTTTTGGCAAAACAGACTCCTAAGCCAAAAGCCTTGCATACGAGGAGTCGGCTAAGTATATACCACGACTTAGGTAAGTCTTACTGAGTACTAGTTCCTCAGGGTTTGTTGCTTAATTTATTTTAGGTCCCGATGACATATATTTCTATCCTTGTTGCGCTAAGTTTATTCACCATGATACTAATGGTTGGGAAGTCGATGGACCAGATGCTTAGTCGCTTGTTGTCCTCGGATTGCACACTTGTTGGCTGAAGTGTGCGATCTACCATTCGCACTTCGTGTACCATAGTTTTAGTTTTATTATTGTCAGAATTGTTTTAATTCTAGTTGAACTCTACAACTATTTTTTATTCGAACTTGGCTTGTAAAACTTAATATACCACATTCTGAATTGTAATTGTTTGTGTATGAACTTCGTCATGTATGTACTGTATGTGCCTACCTAGGTGTGAGACTACCGGTGTTTATTTCGATCAGCATATTGGTAAATGCGAGCTGTCAAATTAAACCATTAACTTAATGAGCTTGATGTGTTCAAATGATAGCCATTATGCTTAATTAGAGTTTTGATTTGTTGGTTCCCTAGAAATGGGTACGCCATAAATCCTTGATGCATGAAGTGCCATGGACATCCTTCAGCAAAACACTTGGCAATGAATCTTATTTTATCTGTCTTTATGCCTTTTGCGAACTCAAAGCCAGTCTTGATTGCATAGTGCCTCATTGCCTTCCTGAATGTGACTATGCTAGGAAATAAGCTCACAAAAATATAAACTGTAGATTACAAAAATAAGTGTCATATATAAACCAACAGATACTCACAAAAATATAAACCGTGGATTACAAAAATAAGTGTCATATATAAACCAACAGATAAGACATGTCACAACTCAACATAACCACAACCAAATGATAGATCCCACACAACAAATAAGACATGTCACATTACATATGAAGTTCATAGATCATAACTCAACATAACCAAATGACAAATTCCACACAACAGAAACAAAATCAAGATTCATTGACAAATAGCACTACTACACTATCCATTTCTTCACTTAGCATTAGCTACTCCTGAGGCAAAGATCCTAAGCATGACACCTACAATCAAGGTCACAACAATAGTAATGGAAGCCATGTTGCATCCACCCCCAGCAGTCTTATTTTTCTTGGCCACATCAACCTTGTTTTTCTTCCCCAGAAGATGCTTCAACTCTCCTACTTCCAACTTCAGTTCATTAACATGCCCTTTCATTTCTCCACACTGGATCTTTAATTCACACATCTCCATCTTCATATCACAATTTGCCAGCTTTAGCTAACTTAT
Organism: Setaria italica; assembly: GCF_000263155.2. NCBI lineage: Eukaryota > Viridiplantae > Streptophyta > Magnoliopsida > Poales > Poaceae > Setaria > Setaria italica. The sequence goes on along the minus strand of NC_028458.1, from coordinate 28,819,887 downwards.
CTCATTTAACAAACCAGTGCTTGCTGACGGCTGAGGAGGCTGAAATCCAGCACTTGACTGAGCTACTGCTGTTCCTGGAGCAGTACCCACCAATTGATTGTTTAGAGACACCAAATGGGGAAATTTTTCCTTCAAATGGTTCAAGTACCGAGGCTCAAACCAATATTGGTCACATGTTCTAGGATCTCCCTACATCAACAACACAAATGCAAGTCAACCCTATGGTTCCCACACAGTTGATTCCATGGTGTTAGGTTGCAATCTTACGTTAATGTTGTTGGGGCACTTGTAGAAGATGTAGCCCCCATTGGTCTTGAGCCAAATCACACTGATTCCGCACTTATGGCAGTCGACGAGGGGGAGTGGCACGAACTAGTTGCGGCTTGGTATCGACGATGGGTAGCTGCTCGACATGACCTTCACTTGCTTGTTCTCGATGGATGTTGAGGAGCTAGAGGACGACAAGAAGGTCGACAACTTGCCTTGCCTCCTTTGTCCTCCTCTGCGGTGGTTGAAGCTGTGGCGGCGTGCGGCGTCGGCAGAAGATGTGGTGGTGTGGCTGCGGCAGTAGTGGTGGAAGCTTGGCGTCATGGCAGTAGCAGCGGTGGCCGTGCCCGCGCTAAAGGAGGCACCGCGGGATAAGGGCACCGTGGTGGCAGCCCCCACATGGAAGAAGACGCCAGGATGGGAAGGTGCCGTGGGAGGAGGGGAGGAGGCGCGGCGCTGCGGCACGGCGGTGGGAGCAGCGCTGGAGCAGGGGTGGAGGGAGGGGGCAGGGAAATTTTGGCAACCTGACGGCATCCCGCGAGCTTCTCCAAAAATTTGGCGAAGTCCCTGTGGGCACCACCATATATAGGGTGGCATTTAGCAGGGGCAGGTGACGCCATCACCGGCGCCTGAAAATCCTTTCGAGGGTCGGGTGATGGTGTCACCCATCCCTGGAAACTGGAAATAATTCCTCTATTTTTATTTCTCTTCTAAAATGTATTTTTAGCTATTAAATGGTCTCAAATGCAAAAGTTGTCAACTACAAAGTTTAATGTCTAGTTGAGCTCTAGAATTTGATATTAAGTTTGTATTTATTCGAGAGGAAATGAAAAAGTTTGTATTCTAAAAGTACATCCACTAAATACATTCACATGTACTGACACATAAACTCATACATTCACATATACTTATACATTAACATTTAGTTACACATATGCTCATTTATTTCTATATAATTATATACATTTAGACCTCATTGAGTGTTACAACTTTTGTATAGTGATTCTCTATAACCTAAGTCCTTTGAAAAATTTAAAATTTGTACATTTCCAAACTAGAGAACTTATAATAACATTTTCGAGTATTAAACAATCTCAAATTAAAAACATGCCAACTTCAAAAGTGTTAGGTCTCATCACGCTGTACAATTTTGATATACAGTTACCTATAGTCAAAGTTATTTGAAAATTCAAAATTTGTATATTTCGAAACTAGAGAACTTATAATTACATTTTGAAGCATTAAACATTTTTTGAATACTAACTTTTCATGTCACATTGGATGAATACAAACTTTATATCAAAATTGTAGACCTCAATGAGACATTCAACTTTGTAGTTGACAACTTTTGCATTTGAGATCATTTAATATCTCAAAAATATATTTTAGAAAAAAATAAAAATGTAGAAATGATTTCCAGGTGCAGGTGATGGTGTCACCTACTCCTGGAAATCGTTTGTAGGGGTAGGTGACGCCATCACCCACCCCTAGAAATCGTTTCCAGGGACAGGTGATGAGGTCACCTGCCCCTACTAAATAACACCCTATATATGGTGGCGCCCACGGGACTTAACGAAATTTTTCGAGAAGCTCGCGGGACGCCATTAGGGTGCCAAAATTTCCCCAACCCTCCCTACCCCACCTGCTTCACTGCCGCAGCGCGTGCACCGCCAAGTCGTAGCGCCGTGCCTCCTTTCGCGGGCTGCTGCCGCGGCGCCTCCCCTCTCCATGTTGGCCGCCTCCCATTGTCGCGCGTCCCCTTCCACGGGCTGCCGCCACGGCGCCTCCACCGCCAGGGCTGGGCCCCTCCCCTTCCACGTGCGGGCTGCTGTCGTTGTGCCCTAGCTCCACCAACGCCTCCCCTCCCCACACCGCTCCACAGTTGGTACACTAGGGCATGTAGACTTGGGCTCAGAACCATATGGGCACGGTACTCACCGGATGTGTATAGACCTCCATTCGATGAGGATTCCAGCAAAATCTTCTTCGATTGACATCCATGATGTGTTCCGCCTCTTAGAGCTAGAGTTACAGCTTGTCAGATTGTGGTGCATGTAAGTGCCTCATCGATGCTAATATCTTGTATATATGCTATGGCCTACATGTACTATGCATAACTAATTAATTGTGAAATATTGTACATGATGCAAGAAAATGACGTGCATGTTGTAAAGGAGAAGCCCGGATATCTTGATCCTTATGCTATTTGCGAAGTTAGGCACAACTTGGAAATGACGTGCATGTTGTAAAGGAGAAGCCCAGATATCTTGATCCTTATGTTATTTGCGAAGTTAGACACAACTTTCTGAACTAGTGGGGAGAGAACCATGAAAAGCTAGCTAAGTACAAGACAAAGAAGGACAAAAGCGTGAAATGAGTATGACAACATAAACAAGCTATGAGGAAGTTTCAACCTACATAGCGCATATGATGATTACGTGGCAAGATAGGTATTATATATGGGCGCCCTGCAACTTCTAGGGAGTCTAAATTTCTACCATTTTTTATAATATATACACTTGCTCCTTAATGCCTGAAAAAACCTTATATAATATTTTTGCAGGGTCACTAGATTACTTTTATAATACAGCCAAATATTGGAATTGTGACTGTATTTGACTCATTGGATTATGACCAGAGCACCTACAAAGAATTCATATTCATCCTACAAAAGTTAGTGACTTTCTTGTTGTGTACATTTTCATTGTGCAAATTATTCCCCCCAAAGATTACATATAAACTAACTTCTCATTTTTTTCAAAACAGTGCTTACGAGCACAACATTACCAAAGGAGGGTTTCGTAACCCTGAGAGACTAGTATAAATGGTTGTACACACAAACTTTCCATGCCGCAAGCAACTAGCTGGTTCTGTACACTGCGGGTATTACGTGTGTGAGCACATCAGGGTGCTCGGGTGATACACAACTGATCCTGAACGTGTAAGGGGCTACCTTTCATATATAGGGATGTATATATATGTACATTGCATCCTTTTCGGCCTATCTAACACTTGCTTAAATTTTCCGTGGATTTTAATTGCAGATTAGGCCTCGACTACACAGTTCGCGTCTCCATGAGTAACAACTTCTAAATATAGGCATTGATTTATATCATTCCATTTTGCGTGAAGTGGTAAACCTAAGAACACGAATTGGCACAAGAAGATAATTACGTTAGCCTCCGTGAGTGGGAGAATCAAGAGTATTGCCAAGGCTAGCCTTCGTGAGTGGCAGAAAAACATGTTGTCAATGTGCACTTTAATGATGTATATATATGGTTCTATTTCCTTATTATTATTTCGTATGCTTAAGTTGAATTTATGTATCATATATTCTATGTCGATCAATATAGCTCCTTCAATTCCGTCGCACACTAGACTGTTAGAGTGAAATTAGTGAGAACCAAAGTTTTAAAAACTGGTGGGAAACAGTTTCGGCAAATTCAAATTTCAATCCCTGAAATTTTTGGCGGGAACGACATTTCCAGGGGCTGCTGATGGCGTCGGGTGATAGCGTCACCTGCCCCTGAAGACACTATTACTAGGGGCGGGTGACAAAATGGCTTTACTGGGACGGGCCTTTTACCCGCTCCTGCAAACAGCTATTTGTAGCTGCGAAAGCTAGGATCGGGTGGCGCGCCCACCCTTGCAAATGCCATTACTTAACTATAACGTCTTATAATGCAGCTAATATGTGAATTACTAGTACCTAGCAAATATATTCGTGCACTGCAAAAACTGAAAAGGTAAACTGCATGCATATGCATAAACACCTTATCATGAGTTTGAATACTTTTTAACTCTTTTTACTTGGATGAGCCCCGTTTTAACATAGTTTCTTTTCTCAAAAGACAATCTGATACAGAACAATAAAACCACTGATAGAAAGCAAATAAAGACACGATAATCGGTAAGCTATCGTCACCGCAGGATGATACAGACAAGCATTTATTCATGCTTCAAATATAACTAATCAAGAATAGTTATAACTGATAACAAAAACAATGACCAATATAATATGACATGATAGAGGAATTTTATAACACTATCAAAGACCAATCATGTTTTCTTATAAGAATTACCGATACAAACGTTCGACGTAATTAGAGCATTGGCTTAGTTTCCTTTTCAAGGAAGTTCCTTTAGAAATTGTTTGCTTGAGTAATGCTTAACACATTTTGGAACCGTACAAACAAACCTTTTCAAAAAAGTGAAAATGCAATATGCATACGTATTTATCTCAAGAATTTGCTGATTTCTTTCTAAAGAAGTTCACACTTCCACTCGTGCGGTCAGCACGGGCATCGGTATCGTCAAGTTTATGTATGCCAAGATATGAGGTATAAGAACATGGAGCTTTCCCATTCCCATTTTTAAAAAAGAGCAGTGTCGTTTGTTGCTTTCAGTGAGTTGGAGCTCTTCTCCCAGAAATCCTGCGAGTGGTAATAAGTTTTAAAAGACAGGGTGTCAGCTGTGGATGCAGCAGGGAGACCATCTGTTTTGCCTACGACCCTAGTGCACCATGCAATGCAACCTACTCATCTATAGTAAAATCCAATCAGGAGATCTTCTGTATCGTGAAGGAACCTGCAATGGAAAAGTGAGTCAAGCCTATCATGGCGACTAGTTCATTTTGTAATCTATATTATGGTACGTCCAATGAGAACAAAACTGTTAGTTACACGATACAAAGGTCTAGATTGAAGTTATTTTCTCGCATTCAAAATTCATAAGTGGTGTAGTAGGGCCATATAAACATTTTTTGTGGTCAGAGAAGTATAGAATTACTTTCAAGCCTTGGTCAGATCACACACCAATGTAAGGACAGCACTACAAAATATCCACACCTGGGGGAAGTCACTATAATTTGTTGGACCTGAACATAATACTTCCATTCTATACTATACTGGCAGTGGCTTTAGGTGTGGTGGAGGACCTACATACCTCCCAAAGTTTCAGCACCCTTTTATCCTTCCAATGCCCCTTTGTGTTGGCCATGCATGGACATTTGTATCGTACCCCACTTTATCTACATCTACTTCACCCAGCTGTCATATGAGGGGAATTAACAGTGCTGGAAAAGTGAGCATTAGTCCCGGTTGGAGAGAGTCATATCTCTCGAATATCCAACCGGAACTAATCTTTTGGGAAGGTCCTCCTCTTTAGTCCCGGGTCACTTAGCCGGGACTAAAGACCCTCTAATACCAACCAGGACTAAAGATCTTTTTTCTTTTTACCCTGAATGATTTTCCATATTAATACTAATTGTTGCTTCCTATATGTGTACATCCTTAGCATACGCTACTTACACGTATACGCTCGTATTGTATGCATGCCGTATATATATTTCATAATAGTATATGCATAATATTAATTATAACTACTATATATACAATTCTTAGTATATTATACACATCAAACTAGTATTAATACAATTACTATATATACAATAATTTGTCATCGGAATTCTTAGGATCCTCCCATCGTGGTGTTGCTCGGTTGGCTATTGAATGTCCATCATAATAAAATTTTTCTTTGTGATTTATCACCTCATTCGCTAGAAATCCTATGGATGCTTCTTGGATTTCCAAAAGCCTTTCCTTCTCCAAGAGTTCTTCATGCATCCGCCATATCTGTAATTTGGAAATATGTGAATGTTACACAAAAATTAAATAAAAGGAGCTAGAAAATGATTAATAATTAATAAGTTTATTTTACTACAGTTATTTCATCCAATAGCACCTTGTCCCTCATGCAATGGTGTATGTGCTCATAGACGTAGTATCCACATAAATTATTCTCTTGTTCCTGTCTCAAATACTTTAGTGGAAAAATATAAGTTATGAAATATTCATGTTATAGAATATACAAAATGTGCAAATTTCATACATACTGGAAAAGTTGTACTAAATGTAAGTTTTTCTTTGAAATCACCATGGTGATACTTACGGAATCGTTTCCATGCACTACAAATTAAAGTAATGAATATGATACAGTGTGAGGTGAAAATTTAGGAACAAACTTTTGCATAGAGATAAAGGTTCAGAATTATTGCGAGTTAAGCATGTCTTGAATGTCTTGGTACTCGTCTTTTGGTTTCCTCAATGAATCAAACATAATTACATTTCTTTGATCAATCATAATTATAAGGAGAATCCAATGGTAATTGTGTACATAAATATTTATATTAGAACTAACTAACATTAATTAGTAAGGTAAGGAAAATGAAAATAGACAGTACCCACACTTATAAGGCAGTAATATGTATTGCTTGTAATTCTGTTGCTCCAAGAATTTGTATATTGCGTCCAATGTAGACTTTGGTTGATCCCATATCTGCTTTTGGTTAACAAGCTTCGGGTCCATGAAGCCAACGTTGAAATAGGATTCTAATAAACACACACTTACATTAAATGAAAGATAAAGTTAGTAGGACGACAAACACACCCAATAATGAGCTGAGCCAAAATTAACATCTAATAAACACACACTTACAGTACCCAGGCGCTGATAAGAGAGACACTTCATAAATATCCTTAAATTCCAACCATAGCAGTTTCTCACCTTCACCGAAACAATCAATCAGTTTAACAAGAAGAGCGAACTTGAGCCAGTCATTGGCCGACTGTTCCATGTACCACTGATGGAATTCATACATTTTAGTTGTGAGCTTCCGTACCAATTCAGGCACACTAGAGGCTTGCCTAACTCAAAGGGATATTTGGGTACAGTCTTTTCTGGAGGTGGCGGTTCGTCTTGCCCTAGAACTTCAGCAAGCGAGAGACCTGTCTCTACCATAAACTTAATGATCTTTATTTGTTGTTCTAAAGGCAAAGCTTCTATTTGTTCAGCTTCTTGATATGCTTGCTGATCTTGCTACCCGAGCTAGGGGATAGTACGACTAGACGATGACTCTCCTCATTTTTTCTTCTACCAAGACTTAACTAATGAACGATCGTAGTTCGATAGTAACATCTTCTTGACTTCTTTTTTCACGCTAATAAAAAACTTTAATTTTCTTGGATCTACTGGCTTAGGCTCCATCTCCTTCACTTTTCTTTCTGCAGTGATTTTTTCAAACCACTCCCTTACATGTGCTTGCGATGCCCCCTCCAATTCCTCAGGAGTCATACCACCTGCTAGCTTCTTAATAGGTTCAGACTTCTTTGTTTTCTTTCATGGTTCTTTCGCCTTTGGCTGTGTTGGCTTGGAAGGTGGTGGCCGCGACTTCTTGAGAGGTGCTGTGCGTGGTTCCTTGCTGGCACTAGACTTTAGTCCCGGCACTGTAGACAGTGATCGAGAAGGGGTGTTTTGGTCATCGTCGCTCTCGCCTACAAGATTCGATGGTGCTGCAGATGGTGATTGAGCAGGATGCGACGGTCCCAATGGTGACGACGGTCCTGGAGGTGGATGTGCTGGAGATGACAGACTTGAGTTCTGAGGAGATGGTGGCTGCGGGGGATCTATGGGAAGAAATGATGCCTCCTGGCTAGGGTTAATGATGTAACATTTGCGCCACATAATGATATCGTGAAGTGCATCTCCTAGTGTCCTTTCCCCATCACCTCCCGGGAGGTCGAGCTCTAGGCCTTCATATTTACTATAACAAATATGCTCCACCCCAACAGTGGAGTAGCTGGGTGGAATCACCAGCCATGGCTTGTCTGTCCTAGCAGGATTGGTAAAGCACTTCCGTATGCCACCAGTAAATATAGGAGAAATAAAGAAGTTATTAAACTCCCAAGGCGTGGATCAATTGAGATAATTGTATAAAGTATAAATACGTATACCTTAATAGTGAGGTTGCCAAATGGTCTATACAGCTCACATGAGGTGCACTAAGTGATGTCATCCACAGGGTACCGTTGGTTGTCCTGTACAAACACAGATTAAACTTGGCATGTTCTCATCAAGGATCCCTATGGAAGCACAGCTACTTCAGCTTTGAGAAGGGCCGACGACGACATTGGGATCCGGCAGTGATCCAAATTGGGCCATCTCAATAACTGCCAGGGCCACTCGCCGATAAATTTCTTCATGCATTCTTACGTCTTGTTCATGTAGCTTCTAACATGCGCCGCCACCTATCCTCTTGTTGTTCCTTTCTTCTCTTCCAAGTTCTGTACGTGTCGATGTCCCTACGAAAAGCATACTTCCACAGAACCACCCCGAAGCCTCATAACATCCTGGGTGTTCAGCATTCCCGAGCGCCAAAGTCAGCTCATCGTTCTCTCTGTCAGGCTTGAACTTTCCCACTTTAGAATCTTTAATGTTTTTGATAATCCTAAGGGCCTTTTCACGTATTGTTTTGTTGAAAACAAGTGTCCCATCCTCAGGGAAAAGGGTGCCTATGTGAGTGTAATACCAACTCTTCGATCGATCGGGCCAGTCAATAGTCATTGGTACGATACCTCGATCGAGTAGGTCTTGTTCCATCTTTCTCCATCTGGGAATTGCACTCCTGTAACCACCTTTGCCTAGACGATGATGGTGCTCCTTCTTGGCATTGCCTGAGTTGACATGAACCTTGTTTGCACTATCTTCACTCCTCTTGTACTCCAAAAATGAGGTCCAGTGATCTCTTAACTTTGGCTACTCATTAAAATCTAAAGTTCGGCCTTCTTGATATAGTTAGGCCCAGTTTGGCATGACTCCAACTCTGGGTGGAGCTGCTCCACTCCAGAACTCCAGGTGGAGCCAGCTCTGGGTGGAGTTGGAGCTGTCTGGTGAGGGTGTTTGGCTGGGAGGGTGTCCCTAGCTCCAAAAAAGAGGAGTTTGAGGGTAGATTGCCTTTCTTACCCCTGGTTTGACTTGAACTACTTATCACAAATATAAAATGAAAGTACATGTCCAAAATAATAATAAATTACATGTTCCAAAAAAATAAAATTTTGAAATAAATTTATAGTTCCAAATTAAGATCGTTACAATAATCATTGCACTAATTCCATGTATTTGGGGGTTCAGACTCCAAATTACTCATCTCCAATTTAGTTTAAACCTGTTATATCAACATGTTTTCACTTGACCTCGGAAATGAATTATATCCAAATTATCTTGCAGCAGCTCACTCTTACATATGATTACCACAGAGTAAACCAAAACGTATCCGTTTCACTTTTCTTGTTTCATGTTTCTGGAGCAAGAGAAAAATGTATCCCTTCTATTTACAAGCCTCTGGCTAGGCGTTGTTCCTTCAGATGCAGATTAAACTTTTGAATTCTAAGAAAATCTTGTCTTTGCAGATTACAATCAGCAGCGCCCATTGTCTCCGCAAGGAAGTTCGAAAACGCAATCCATCCAGATCTGAACCCTCTGTTGATCTTTTAACCTTGTTGTTGCAAAAACTGTGGGATGTCTGCATCTCCAATGAATTCCAACATAACTCTTGTACATTCTGCGGACTTCAAATACATTCTCTCATCCAAATCCCTTCCCTTTTGAACTTTTGCACGTAGAAGCTCCCATCGAGATCTTTACAACCTTCCAAATCATTTTATTATCCAATATTTTAAAGGCATGATACATACCCATTCAATTGTATATGCAAACCTTGCCCATTCAAAAGTTATGTGAGTACCAATGTCAATTTCTTTAAAATGGATAAAAAATTGTGCGAACAGTCTCAGCAGAAAGAGAAATTACATCCTTTTGATCTGCGGCACCAAGAACTGAAGTTTCATAAATGCAATTCAGGCAAACTCACATCAACGAATGATTAAACGGACTATGACCGCAAGGCAGTGTGTTATGGTGAAACCGTTTGCAATTTCAGATGTTTGATTAACCCAGATATAGTACAACAGAATGGTTAAGCACTCATGAGCTTACAACTGTAATATCTCTACTAAAACCAGAAATTTAGAGAAAATAATGTCAACCAATGCATCTGCTGCCTGGGAACAAAAATGTTCAAAATCAAACAAACGAAGAGGTAGAAGCACATAGCATAAAGAATGAAGATGAGAATCTACAGTATCCAAGTCACTGAAGATACAAGCACATAGCGGCGGCCTTCGGCGGAGGGGCGGCGGGGCTCGGCGGAGGGGCGCGAGGGGCGGCGGCGGCCGTCGGTGGCGGGGCGAGATGGGCCGGCGGCGGGGCTCGGCGGAGGGGCGCGAGGGGCGGCGGCGGCCGTCGGCGGCGGGGCGAGACGGGCCGGCGGCGGGGCTCGGCGGAGGGGCACGAGGGCCGGCGGTGGGGCTCCGCGGAGGGGCGCGAGGGCCGGTGGCGGAGCTCGGCGGAGGGGCGCGAGATCCGGCGGCGGGGCGTTGCGTCCGGCGGTGGGGCGCTCCGGCCGCCGCCGGGCCTAGGGGCGCCTGGCGGCGGGGTGTTGCGTCTGGCGGTGGGGTGAAGTCACGGAAGACGAAAGAAGCAGAGGCGCATGGGAGAATGGAAAGAAAGAGGCAAAGATGAAATGTTATTTTTGTGTAATCAGTGGCAGTGGTGGGTAATTACCCAGCAACTCCACGAGGAGGTTCAAAAGAGGGGGTTTTGGAGCAGCAAAAGAGGTGCTCCAAAACTCCACCCTCATTTGTACTACAGCTCCATGGAGTTGGCAGCTCCATGGAGTTTTGGAGTTGGGGTGTTTGGCTATTTTTTTTTGCTAGAGTCGCTCGAGTTGTGGAGTGGAGCTGTGCCAAACAGGGCCTTAGTATCCAGATTCTTCTTGAAGTTCTGAAATTGGGTTGCCTTCTTCTTGAGCATCCAGTCTTTCAAAAAATTTTCATCAACGTTATCAGAAAGTGTGAAATGTTTCTTGACATCTACCCACAACATATCTATCTGTGTTTGTGGGAGCACGTATGGATCATCTTTTCTACTGGACTTCCATTCTCGAATCCTGATGGGCACGTTGTCCCTTACAATAGCCCCGCAATGACTCACAAACTTTCTAGTGACTTTTTCGAGAGCAATTGGCTGGCCCTCTTCTTTCACTATGGTGATCTGAAGCCTTCCCTCCATTATCTTTGTATGATCTCGCGGCTTCTTTCGCTTCATCGATTCAGAGGGCTAAAAGTTTAAGATTCGTTAATTAGTACATAGTAATAATCTATATAAAGTTATAGATGGGGTAAAACAATGAAAATAATATATACCTCACCGAATCCTTCCATGACAGCAATGTCTTGTTCCGCATTGTCATCAACACCGTGCTCGGGCTCATCATTGCCATCACCGGACATGTTGAGGAACATGTCTGTCTAGCTACCCTCATCCTCGGTGTAGGTTCTTGGAACGTTTGAGCCATCACCGCCAGCAATAATCTACTCCATTATATACCTTTCATCCTCTTTGTCTCCTATCTCAACTAATAATGACATTAGTTATACACACATGTAGTCATAGGTACATTAAATTAAAGATTGTATCAAGTAGTACAATTAACATATAAATATGAAATCATAGAACAACCATGAAATAAAAGAAACTTGTGAAATATACACATGAAACCATACATTAAATTAAACACATGAATTGAAATATACAATAAATTTTCTAGAATTGAAATATACACATGAAACCATATATTAAATTATATACACATGAATTGAAATATAGAATCTACTAAATATACACATGATTGAAATATACACATTTAAACTAATTTTCTAGGAAGTTCTATTTCATAAATTAAACTAATTTCAAAGTATATACTAATTTATACAATTTTCTAAGTATTTAACTAATTTGTACAATTTTCTTAAGTATTTAAACTACTAATTTGTAATAATTTTTCTAAGTATTTAAACTAATTTGTACAAATTTTCTTAGTATTTAAAGTAGTTTATACTAATTTTCTAGGGATTTATTCTAATTTATTAAATTTACACATTAAATTGAGTAAAAAAACGCGGCTTGTGTCAGCAAGCCGCGATGGGCGGTGGGCATCGCGGCCGGGTAGGAGGCGCCAGCGCTAGGGCAGAGCGGTGTGCGGTGGTAGACGGCGTGGTGGCGGGCCAGTGCGTGGGGCCAGGGGACGGTGGGGCGGTGCCGTGAGATTGAGATCAACGATGACGACAATGGTCAGCAGCGGCGCACGGCCAGCGGGCGTCGTTCGGGTGCCGGGGTCGCGCGCGGCACCTTGCGGCAATGGAGAGCCGGCGGGCTGGGTGAGGAGGAGGGCGCTGGGCCGGGAGGGTGCCGCCGAGGAGCTGGGGCCTGGAGGCGAGGGGCAGTCGGGCCACGCGCGCCAAATGCGGCAACGGCCGGGGACGCTCCTAGGGATTGCGGCGCGTGACGGGTGGCCGAGGGAGGTCGCCAGTGGTGCCGCGTCGTGTGGAGGCAAGGGGCGACTACAACGTCGATGGGGACGGTGCGGACGAGGTGGGCTGGCTGCGGTGGTGACGACGGGACGATGGCTGGGAGACAGAGGAGACGAGGCGGCTGTGAAATCTTCTAAATCTGGGAGGAGGAAGAAGGCGTGGATATTTATACCCCCCTAGTTCCCCGGTTGGGTAAT
>NC_028458.1:28799604-28805406 GCF_000263155.2 Setaria italica | reverse complement strand
CAAGATTGCTTGGATCTTCATTCATGTCGGCTCAATTCAGGGCTAAAAAAAAAATTTAAAGCGAGAGTCCACAACGGAGGTCGAGTTGCGAAAAAAGAAAAGTATCTTAATTGTCTTCTAATTACTTTTTTTATTGACGCAAGGGGTCTTACCCCCCTTTAGTCCCGGGTGTTATTACCAACCGGAACTTGGGGGATCTTTAGTTTCGGGTCGTTTTACCAACAAGACTAAATGGGTTCCCACGCGCGGGAGATGAAAATGGACCCCTTTAGTCCCGGGTGGTATTACCAACCGGGATTAAATGGTATTCTCCCTTTTCACTTCCCACGCTATACCTACAGTTCAATTAAATTGATTTGGTTTTTTTTCATATTTTCTAAATTGATTTTGTACTTCTATTATCCAAGAAAAATCGTAATATTCAATCTTTTGAACATGCAAAAATATATTAAATTATCAAGTAATTATTTTTACATTTTTTTATAAAAAACTCTTGTAATAAATAATTTATCATGAAAAAATGTATCCAATTGTTTTAAACCTCATAATAATTTTGAACTTGTTCTTGATTGAAGTCCTGATTCCTCCCCTTTGCATTTCACGCACAACCTTATAATAATTTGATCGAATAATAATGTGATGAGCCAAAAACTCAAATAAAGGATGATCATATCTAGTGCATTATAGAAATGAGTTTTTCACATCACTAAAATATAATAGAAAGGTTTTGATATATGACTATATAGCATTACATAAAGGTTGACCATAGTGCCTTACAATGTAATGTTAAAAACTTCTTCTTGACAACAGTTCCTTGTCATGATCGCGACATAAGTACAGAGCCTCTTCTTTGGCTAGCATGATGATTGGGTCAACTTCGACAGTGAATGGAGGCATGCCATCAAACTGATCATAATCATCTGACTCGTCTATTTTATCCTTGACTCCCATGATTTTTCTTTTACCTGCAAGAAATATGTGGCGCTTTGGCTCCCAAGGTTTTTCTTTATCTTCTAAATTTTTCTTAGATTTTCTAGACATGTCCTTCACATAGAAAATCTGATGCACATCATTGGCAAGGACAACGATTCATCATTGTATCTAGTCTTGCTAAGGCCCACTATTGTTATTCCATACTAATCTTTCGTTACGCCACCTCCAGTCAGCTTCACCCATTGGCAACAAAACAGAGGGATGTTCAACGGTCCGTATTCGAGTTTCTAGATCTCCTCTATGAAACCATAATACGAGTCCTTGCTCCCGTTGCTGTCTATGGCATCTATACAGACACCAGTATTTTGGTTGGTGCTTTTTTGCTCTTGGGTTCTCGTGTAAAATGTATCACCATTTATCTCATAAGCTTTGAATTTCACGATTGTGCTAGAAGGTCTCCTAACTAACCAAGTGAGTTTTTCATGAATCACAGAGTTACCCGTAAGGTGTTAATGCAACCAAGAGCGAAAAGTAGCCATATGATGACATATAATCCAGGCATCGGATTTCACCGGGTATTGGGCAAAAAGAATCTGCTTGTGTTCCTCGATATACGGAGCCACAAAGGATGATTGTTGCAGAACCGTGAAGTGTGCTTTATGGAACAAATCACTATTATTGCTCAAACTTGATTTTCTTCCAAGGGTGCCCTTTCCCCATAGCCTCCCCTCGTGGCATGATACTAGAACCCCAATCGAATTAATTGAATCAACAAAACCAACACAAAACTCAATGACCTCCACTATTCCATATTCCTTGGTGATGCTTCCTTCTAGACAGGCACGATTAAGAACATAGTTTTTTAGGACTGACATGAACCTCTCGAAAGGCCACATATTGTGCGGGAATAGTGGACCGATACTAGTATTCCCTTTCACTCAGTGAACCAGCAGGTGCATCATAATATTGAAGAAGGATGGTGGAAATACCAACTCAAAGCTGACAAGACATTGTACCACATTATTCTATAATTTTAGTAGCTCGGTTGGATCAATTACCTTCTGCGAAATCGCATTGAGAAACACGCATAGCTTTACAAGTGCCAATTGTACATTCTTTGGTAGAATACCCCTCAGTGCAACCAAAAGCAACTGGGTCATCAACATGTGGCAGTCATGGGCCTATTAATTTTTGAACTTCTTTTCTTTTATATTTATTATTCCCTTTATATTCGAGGAGTACCCAGACGGAACCTTGATACTATTCATGCAGTCAAACATGCTATCCATCTCTTCCTTACTGAGAGTGCAACTGGCAGGACGTAGGTAGTGCTGTCCTTTATCTCTCTTTTTCGGATGTAGGTCATCTCGTTGCTTCATACGTTTCAGGTTCTGTTGTGCTTCAAATGTATCTTTTGAGTTCCATAACAACCTAGAAACCTAGCATGTTAATGCAAAGATTCTTCGCCAAGTGCATCACGTCTATTGCGTTGTGAACCTCTAGGATTTCCCAATAAGGTAGCTCCCAAAATATCGACTTTGTGGACCTCTAGGATCTTCCACATGGGTGCACATCCGTTATCATTGTTTGGAATAGGTTCACTCCCAAGACCCTTTCCAAAGACTACCCTTACATCCTTTACCATCTCAAATATACTCTTTTCATTACGGTGTGCAGGTTTTTTACGATGGTCTGGCGTCCCTTTCAAATGCATACCTTTCTTTCTTAACGGGTGGTAAGCAGGAAGAAATTGACGATGACCCATATACACAACCTTCCTATAGTGTTTCAAATACATGTTGTCTGTGTCGTCTAAATAGTGGGTGTAGGCTCGATATCCCTTGTTTGTCTGTTATGAAAGGTTACTCAGCGCAGGCCAACCATTGATGGTTATGAATAATAATGCTCGTAGGTCAAAGCCCTCTTGTTTATCCTTATCCACACACGTACACCTTCTACCTTCCATAGTAGTAAAAGTTCATCAACCAACGGTCTTAGGTACATGTCAATGTCATTTTTGGGTTGTTTTGGGTCTTGGATAAGCACCAACATCATAAAGAACTTTTGCTTCATGCACAGCCAAGGAGAAAGGTTGAACATACATAGGGTCACAGGCCAAGTACTATGACCACTACTCAACTCACCGGATGGATTGAATCCATTAGTACTTAAACCAAACCTTATGTTCCTTGCATCCCTTTCAAAGTCCATGAATGCATATCAGTTGATCTCTACTAGGCCCCATCAGTGGGGTGTCTCAGCATTTCATCTTTCTTACGTTCTTCTTTGTGTCATTACATCAACTTAGCATTCGCCTTGTTTCTGAAAAAATGCTTCAAACTTTGTATTATAGGGAAATACCACATCACCTTCGTGGGAACTGTCTTCTTGGGAGGCTGCCCCTCAACATTATCAGGATCATCTCGCCTGATCTTATACCGTAGCGCTCCACACACAATACATGCATCCAATTTCTCGTATTGATCTTCATGATAGAGGATACAGTCATTAGGGTATGTGTGTATCTTCTGAACCTCCAATCCCAGAGGGAAAACAACCTATTTAGCTTCATATGTTGTGGACGGTAATTCATTATTCTCGGGAAGCATATTCTTTACAATATTCAATATCCCCTAAAATGCCTTATCGAACATACCATTTTTTGCCTTCCATTGCAGCATTTCCAGTGTGGTACCCAGCTTTTTATGCCTCTACTTGCAATCTGGGTACAAATCTTTTTTGTGATCATCTATTATACGCTGCAACTTTTCTGATTCCTTCTTAGTTTCGCAGTCTTTCTGTGCATCCCGTAGCACCTGACAAAGATCATTAGTAGGATCATCTTCTGCAAACTCTTCTTCATCAGCCTCGTCCATTGTAGTATCTGCAAAAGCTTGGCCTGCAGCCCAGTCCGGAATGTTGTTATCATCCTCCTCTTCTTCGCCGTCTTCCATTATAACCCCTCTTTCGCCGTGCTTGGTCCAAACCAAATAGTTAGGCATGAAACCATATCTAAACAAGTGGCTGTGAAGAATCCCCCAGGGAGAGTAGTCCTTCTTGTTACTACATTGGAAGCATGGACAACGTATGAATCCCTTCTCTGGCTTGTTGGCTTTGGCCACTTTGAGAAAATAATGCAAGCTATCAACGAACTCCTTGGTCTATCTATCCGCGTTGTACATCCATTGTCAGTCCATCTGCATCATATTACGTGAAAAATGGACATAGGTCATAGCATTAGATAAATAATTTGACCAATATTGATAATTTACACCAATCAACCTTCATAAAAATAAAAACAATTCACAAGAAAATTACACGAATCAACCTTCATGTCATTCACTAGGTCGATAAAAAGAAAAATGCTAGAATTTTGGAACAAGACAGTAAAGATATATATACACTAAAGATTATAGATGCTCCATAGTGGACTTCACGTAATCAACAATCCTAAAATGATGGTACAATATAGAAAAATGTTCGCACTCCAAGCCATCTTTGCACATGACTCAATCTTCTCCGAAGTCTGTGGATAGTCACCTACGCTCCCCTAGTACCAGAAAATAATGGTAGAACAGAAGATCTTCGAGTCCACATACTCTAGCTGAATATCATAAAGGAATTTTGAAATAATTGTCCAAACATCTTTTGGAGCAAGTGCCACATTTTCATAATAGAAGTATGGTGGCAGAATAGCCTATCCAGGTAAAAGACCTCATCATAAATTAATTGAAGGAGGGTTGGACAGAGAGGAGAAAACAACACGCAAACACCATCCACGGCCACCACAAGGAGGAAAAATGGAGAGAAGATTCGATCTACAAGAAGCCACACGAAGCGGAGCACCAGAGGAGGGAGAAACCTCCCAAGCTGATTGGCTTGGAGGTGCCCAGGCCAATCGGCCTAGGGCTTTCCTACCCCATTGGTCGTCATCTTCGGTCCAGTTGATCTACAAGGCGTCCCTTACCCAGAATTCCATCAACATGTGCAAGATCATGGGGTAAAGTCTCTGTTTGTCCTTCGGGTTGTATGGAGATCTTGATTTGTAATCGTTGAACCTCTTGTTTAAGATCTATTTGTTATCAATCATATCTTCATGATGCTCTTTCATGTAATGGCTGACCAACGCTACTTTGGGTTGCTTATTTATTTAACTAGAATGATCATCTTCCGTGTTCTTATCGTCCAATTGTTGAGTAGGTGTAGTGACAACGTGGAGAGGGAAAGTATTAGGCATGGTTCACATCCACTCACGATAACATTTAGATCTAGTTCTTTCATGCTTAGCGATTGCATATGCAAGTGATCCTAGATCCCTAGGACAAGCGTTTTATCTATCTTGTTCACATCCATACTCTCTATCTGCTTTAATCTAGATCGCTTAGTTCTTTTGTTAGTTCAATCCTATCTTATACAAAGCACCTTTGGTTACATATATTAGTGCTTAGTTACGCGTTCAAATCCACTTGTTTTGTGGATTGATAAACCTTTGGGGATTATCTAAGGGAAGAGCTATAACTCATACGTGCGCTTGCGGTTCATAAATTGGTGTGCTAACTGTCGTCAACAAGCTTTTTTGGCGCCGTTGCTAGGGAACAAGTCAGTTTTGCTACGTTTACTTTGTATTAATTTTTGTTAAGCTCTAACATCTAACTTTTTGTCTAGAAAAGAAAACCTTTATTTTTGTTTTTTGGTATCTAGATGGCTCTACTCAATTAATACAAGGAGGAAGGAGGAAAGTCGTTGAGGGACTACGCAATACCATTGACTGATCAATTTGACATGCAGAAATCTGACTCAGTACTTGCAGCCATGGAGTACAACTTGAGTAAAAAGATGGTCGGATTAAGCACTGGGGTGCATATATCA
>NC_028458.1:28686822-28799504 GCF_000263155.2 Setaria italica | reverse complement strand
CACCGAATAGAGAATAAGCTTCATTCGATGCGAGGGGGAACTGGGAGACACTAATGACAAAATTCTGTGAGAGATTTTTCTCTGTAAGCAAAGCTCGAAACCTTCAGAAGGAAGTACTCGATTTTGAGCAAGGAGAAGATGAAGGAAAAGATCAAGCCTGGGATAGATTTAATAGATTACTCGAACAAGGACCTAAGCTAGGATTCTTAGGTGATGTGTTACTACATACATTCTATTTTTCACTAACCCAAAAATACCGGAAGTTCATACGAGTGTGTGCAGGAGGAGATCTTATGGAGAAAATGCTTAGGGAGGCTGCTCAATTATTACAGAAAATTAGCAGAGGAGCAGCCGTGAATAGAGAATGGGATAGCTATCGTTCTAGAGCACAAGAGCTACAAAACCAAGGACAAATACTTGCTGGAATTTTTAGAAAAGAACTCCAGAAGGATGCAAAATAAGAGCCTGAGGTTAAAAAAAGAAGAAGAACCAACACATATAAAGGAGGAACCGGCCTGGGGAATTGAAAATGACAAACAAGAAACATCAGAAGCTCAAAGATTGGCAAATGCAAAACCCCTGCAGGAGTTTGAACAAATGGATTGGATCCCTTATGGATTTCACTGAGATATTTGATAAGTATAGGCCATATCCAAATCGAAAGGGGTCAACTAGAGCTATAGAGATAGATTTTCCACCAAAGAGAGATAGTGGGTATGTGCTTGACAAAGAAATAACTGTAGAAATTATTCAGAAACTGTTCAGCGAAGAAAAAGTAGACCTAGAATACATTGCTAAAGTAAAGAAAGTTATGGGAGTAAAGCCCGAAGCATCACCATTCACCAGTCTGGCACAAATATGCGCAATTGGAACCAATCAAGATGAAGAAGCACATTTGCCTACACCGCATATCGATTGCATGATTAATGGGAAGATTATCAACAAGGCACTCTGCGATATAGGAGCACATGTAAGTGTCATGTCTTCAAAACTTTATGATGAACTTATTAGTAAGACCTTGCAACTTGCTCCAACCCGACTTAAATTGATCATGGGAGATAGTAGAACAACAAACCTTTGGGTGTGCTTAGAGATCTAAAAGTTAATATCTCAAATAAATCTATACCGACTGATTTCTTTGTTATTGATGCTTACCACAACAAACATGATGATATAATCCTTGGTAAACCTTTTTTTAAGTTCGTAAATGATGTGCTTGATGCGGGAGAAGGCAAAGTAACAATTAATCTTGATGGTGCTAAATACACTTATGATTTTTTTGCCTGTATCTTGGAAAAATTTGCATCTATCTCCTGATAATGAGGAGGTAGACAGTGTATGCTTTGCTGAAAATTTCAGGGATCCTCTACTAAGGGCAATGGAAAATAATGAGGATGGCCAAGATAACGAATTGGGAGAAAAAAACTGATGCATTGTCACCTCAATATGGAACTCTGGAAGAATGAAAATTTGAATATATTGAAGAATTGGTGCAACAGGAATCAGAAGCACCAGATGTTGAGCAGTAGCCATTACCCAAGGGATTAAAATATGAATATTTGTGGAACAACAAGACGTATCCTGTCATCGTTAGCGACGAGTTGAGTGAAGAAGAAACTGAGAAGTTGTTGAATTTATTGAGAAAACATCAAAAAATATTTGGGTACATAATCAAAGACTTAAAAGGGATCAATCCGGCCTTCTGCACTCATCAGATACAATTAGAAGATCAATATAAACCAGTTGTGGAGAGTCCGAGAAGATTAAGCCATGCCATCCGCGATGTAGTAAAGAAGGAGGTGATCAAATTATTTAATGCTGGGATAATTTATCCAGTACCGCACAATGAATGGGTGAGCCCAGTGCGTTACGTACCAAAGAAAAGAGGACTTCCTGTCGTGACAAATGTGAAGAATGAGTTGATCCCCCAGAGGACGGTGACAGGGTGGAAGATGTGCATTGACTACCGAAAGCTGAACAAGGCAACTAGGAAGGATCACTTCCCTCTGCCTTTCATTGGCAAAATGCTCGAAAGGTTAGCAAAGCATTCTTACTTTTGCTATCTTGATGGATATTTTGGGTTCTTTCAGATTAATGACCAACATAAGACCACATTCACTTGTCCATATGGAACTTTCGCTTATAGAAGAATGCCTTTAGGTTTATGCAATGTGCCCGCATCTTTTCAATGCTGCATGATGGCTATATTCTTCGATTTCATTGAAAATATAATGGAGGTATTTATGGATGATTTTTCAGTACATGGTACAAGCTTTGACAACTGCTTTGAAAATCCTTATAAAGTTCTTAAACGATATGGAGAAGTTGATCTAGTCCTAAACTGGGAGAAGTGCCACTTTATGGTGAAGCAAGGAATAGTACTTAGGAATGCCATCTCAGAAGGAGGGATAGAAGTTGATAAAGCAAAGAGGGAAACTGTGGAAAGCTACCTCCACCTACAGACATCAAGTCATTAAGAAGCTTTCTCCGACATGCAGGATTTTACAGGAGATTCATTAAGGACTTCTCAAAAAATACAAAGTTGTTGACATAGCTCCTACAAAAGGATGTGAATTTTGAGTCTGATGAAGACTGCTTCAAGACTTTTAGAACCTTAAAGCAATCATTTATCAGCACACCCATCATTCATCCTCCAGATTGGAATCTACCTTTCGAAATAATGTGCGATGCAAGTGACTATGTTGTTGGGGCAGTCCTTGGACAAAGAAAAGAAGGAAAGGTACACACAATTTACTATACTAGCAAGACCATGAATAAGGCTCAAATAAATTATGCAACTACAGAAAAGGAATTGTTTGCAGTAGTGTTCGCTTTTGAAAAAATTCAGATCTTATATTGTAAACTCTAAAGTGATTGTGCATACCGACCATGCTACAATTAAATATATTTTGTCCAAGAAATATGCTAAACCATGTCTGATTCGCTGGATATTGCTACTATAAGAATTTGATGTGGAGATCAGAGATAAAAATGGATCAAAAAATGTGGTGGCTGACCACTTGTCGAGAATGTACCAACAAGATGATGAAAAAGAGCCTATTGAAGATCGAATGAGAGACGTTCATCTATGCAGAATCCTTGACAAACATAATTGGATGAACGACATTATTAGAGCAATAAAAAGAGCTCCCTTGAATCAATTGGACAGGAATGAAACAAGAAAAGTAATTGTTGAAAGCAAGAAATATTATTGGTCTGCACCTTATCTATATAGATATGGAGCAGATGGGGTATTGACAAGATGCATTCCAAGAGAAGAAAGTGAAGCGATACTTAGAAAATGTCATTCATTAGAATATGGAGGACATTATGGACACTTCAGAACTTAAGCAAAAGTCTAGGGAGGTGGATTTTACTGGCTAGAGATGCATGAAGATGCAAAGAGGTTTGTTGCTACTTGTCCTGGATGCTAAAGAATAGGAAATATTTCAGCTAGAAATTCTATGCCATTGAACTAAAATTTGCAAGTGGATTTATTTGACATTTGGGGTATAGATTTCATGGGAGCATTCCTAAAATCACATGGATTTGAGCACATCTTGGTCATAGTTGGTTATGTGTCTAAATGGGTAGAAGCTATTCCATGTTGGACGGCGTCAACGGAAGAATCAATTCATATGGTCAAGGCTGTAATATTCCTAGATATGGAGGGCTAAGGATTTTGATTAGCAATGGAGGATCGCATTTCACAGGAAAAGATTTTGGCAAATGTCTATTATAATTGGGGATCGAACATATATTCTCTACAGCCTATCATCCTAAAACAAATGGCTAAGCGGAAATTTCAAATAAACAGCTCAAAGATATCTTTGAAGGAGACAGAAATCAAAGGAGGGAAGGATTGGTGAAAGAAGCTAGATGGAGCACTATTGGCATACAGGACAGCTCATAAAACACCTATAGGTATGATCCTGTATCAATTCGTCTATGGAAAAACATGCCACCTTCCTGTCGAACTCAAACATATAGCTTATTTGGCTATAAAGGAGATGAATCTTGATGTTGATGCTGCGAGAGTGAAAAGAAGGATTGAAATTAGTGAATTGGAAGAGATAAGGCTTAAAGCTTATCACAGTGCAAGCATTTACAAGGACAGAATAAAGAGATGGTTCGATAAAAGACTTCACAAGAAGGAATTCAAAGGAGGCAAAGTGCTATTGTTCAACTCTAGGTTCAAACTCTTTAGTAAAGGAAAATTGATGAGCAAGTTGGATGGACCATACGTGGTTCATTCTGTATCACCTACCGGAGTGGTAACAATCATGGACGTCAAATGAGATCAATATATTGTGAATGGACAATGACCAAAGGTATTCTTGGAACCTGACGTCGTACATATCAATTATGTTGATGTATATACCATAGAGGAAGAATGAGGATGTCAAGCCTGATGACACTAAAATAGGTACCTTGTACATACTCTATCTTAATTCTGTTGTTTTTCTTTCGAATTTTTTGTGGGATTCGACAAAATTAGGAATTACATGTACGCGTTGCCATAAAAAATTGGGAGGCAAAGGGGCTAAAAACCCCCTGGGCCGATTAGCCTAGTGGCCCCTAGGCCGATCAACTTGGATGGTTTTTGCCTCAGTTTCAGATCCCTCTTCCCCATCTTTGGTAATACAGAATATGGAAGTGATTTATGCGGGAAAGGGCGAAAAGAGTTTTTGGAAATGTGTGGATCCTCGACCAAGACTTTAAGACTATATAATGGAGGCCAATTGAAGGTTGAATTTTGCATCTACACAAGCAATTCAGATCCACCAAAAGTAGAAAAAAGTGCAATGGAGGCGGCTAGGAGTTCGGGAGATGAGAGGGGGGACCTGGCGACCAAGGGATCGGAGGCCAGGCTGATCTTCCTAACCTCCCCAAGCTAATTGGCCCAGCCCCCTCTGGTGGCCACTGGCATTCTCCTTCAGGTGGAAGTCAAGAGGTGGGACTTTGCTTGCATCAACGCTAGAGGCAAGACACCATCTAGAAAGCTCAAGGATCGCAAGTTGATCATCCAATCGAGCGAAGATGAAGCGCTATTGGTATATTTAATGATCACGAATAAATCCGCAAGCGCATGAATATACCATTGTAGCATTTCACCCAAGAGTATTCCCAAGGGTATCGTATTTCCCAAAGGAAGGTGGGTACGTCAAAAGAGTTTACTATGCATATGAGTATACCATAGATGGATAGAGAGAATACTCAAGGCAGGGGTAAAATATGATAGATAAGAGTAGTCTGACACCCATAGGAATCATGTCAAGATAACTAAGCAAGGGAGAACGACTAAAGGAGTGTTTGGGACTGCTCCGCTCCCAAAAAAACAGCTCCACTCCACCAACTCCACCTTTTTGTAGCTGCATTCCACCAACTCTAGGAAAATAGGGAGCTATGTACTTGTTTGGCTACTAGATGCAAATCCAGCTCCAGGAATTGTAGGAACTAGTGGAAATAGTTGGGTGGTTTTTTCCCGCACCACTACCGTCAGCCGCTGCTCCTGCTCCTCCCGGCTGCTGCTACCACCGTTGCCATCACCGTCGGGAGCTCCTCCCTACCAGAATCCCTAGTAGCGCTGGTGGTTGTTCCACGGGTCCAGACAGACCCCAGAACTTGTAGCCGCAAGGAGGGAGGGAGGTCATGTGCATACACCCCTGATTCTTCTCGATCGGTTGCCGGCATTGGGGGTAGAGCTTGGTGTTGTGGAGCACCTAGTTGGCGGTCTCCGAGTATGAGCTGTTCTTCTCCAGCCACGCGCGCACCACGTCGCAGAACACTGGCCGGTGCACCTCCTCGCTGCAGCACTAGCAGAAGCCATGCTGGCACGCGCAGAACACGTCCGCCGCCGCGTCGGCATTGCTGTCGATGTCAGCACCACCCACGTACTCGACGGCGAGGGTGCACCCGGGCGGCGGGCACCACTTGATCCACATGGAGCCCTCCTCCATGAACGACCGGAGCGCAAACCACGCGTAACAGTCCCTATCCTCGATGTTGGCCGCCGCATCGATGAGCACCGCAGCGTTAGGCACCTCGCGCCCTTGTCCAGTGCCGCGCCAATGTACCCGCATGATATGCACACGCCTATGCAACGCGTGTAGCAAGTTGTGTGGCCCGATCTTCTCGTAGGATCTGCGAACTTGATAACTTGTCGCTGCGTGACCTGGTGAAGAGGCAGTGCACCATGAGGCTGTCCACGCGATGAACTACCGAGACAATCACCCTTCCACGTACCGACGAAACAGCCCACGCAATCACGCCCTATAGACGTGAAGGCACGAACTGGATGAACCGCAGTTCGGCGTTCTACAACTCCCTCAGGAATCGAAAGAACAAGTGTTGCAAGCCTCTCAAGACTCACGCATAAACAAAACTCCACGAGTTTGTGTATTCTGAATTTAGTCAATCAAGATCTGACCTTTCATTGTCTAGTACAAGTTACATATAGAGATAGGGGCGTTCAGCTTGGAGTAAATGGCAGCATGCGCATGCACTAGTGGATTTCGTGGCTGGTTCGCCCGTCTTTCAGCTTCTGGCAGCAGTTACTAAAACGAGCATAACTCTTTATTGGGAAGTCCAAATAATGAACCGTTTGATGGAGTGGAAAATAGACTTGAAGACGCTTCCATCCACATATAGAACACCATCTAACTCCTTGTATTTTGTCCACGGTGATGCTTGGAATTCATACCATGTGTCAGTCATCTAGCTTCTTGTTGCATTCCCATGCAAAGGTGATGAACCACCATTTTATTCATGCACACCATAGGCTTCTTGGTTCAAATGTCCAGAGGCTTGAATCCATCTTCATCCCATGCTGGTTCATACACTCCATCATTCCTAAGGACATTGGAACAAGAACTCAAAAGCATAGGCTCATTCAACATAAACTGATTATTAAACATAAGGTTAGCGTTCACCTGAGAATGAATTTCCTTCTCCAATTGTTTAGCTCTACTTCTTGTAATTGGACCAGCTATATCAAGTGGAGTTTCATGTGAAGATGAATGAATGCTAGGAATGTCCTCATTAGCTTCCCCCTCTTGAGAAGGAGTCGTCCTCGACTCTGGCTCACCAACAAATGGAAGCAAGTCTTTGACATTGAATGTTGTACTCACATTGGAATATTCAGGTGGCAGCTCAATTTTGTAAGCATTATCATTTATCTTTTGGAGAACCTTGAATGGACCATCACCCCTAGGAGATAACTTAGTCTTGCGATGTTGGGGAAAATGATCCTTGCGTAGATGTAACCACACAAGGTCCCCCGGCTGGAATGTAACCTTCTTCTTACCTTTGTTCGCCTGCTTTGCATATTGTGCTGATTTCTTCTCAATATTTTTCCTTGTCTCATCATGTAGTTTCTTGATAAAGTCTGATCTCTTTGATGCATCCATGTTAACTTGTTCCTGCAATGGTAAAGGCAAAAGATCCATGGGAGTATGCGGTTTAAACCCATAAACAATTTCAAATGGACAAAAGTTTGTTGTGGAATGGACTGCCCTGTTATAAGCAAATTCAACATGTGGAAGGCAGTCTTCCCACTGCTTCAAATTCTTTTTCAACACAGCACGCAACATGGTGGACAAGGTACGGTTGACAACTTCAGTTTGCCCATCGGTTTGCGGATGACAAGTGGTGGAAAATAACAACTTCGTACCAAGCTTAGCCCATAATGTCTTCCAAAAATAGCTTAGAAATTTTGTATCCCGATCTGAAACAATAGTCCTTGGCACTCCATGTAAACGAACGATCTCCCTGAAAAACAAACCAGCAACGTGTGAAGCATCGTCGTTCTTATGACATGGAATAAAATGTGCCATTTTAGAAAATCGGTCAACAACAACAAAGATAGAATCCCTCCCCCTCTGAGACCGAGGTAACCCTAAAATAAAATCCATGGATATATCTTCCCAAGGTACATTTGGAACTGGTAATGGAGTAGACCATGGGGATTAAGGTGGGACTTAGCTTTCAACCAGATTATGCAACGTGCAACATGTCGCTGGACATCACGTCGCATATGTGGCCAAAAGAAATGATCGGAGAGCATGTCCAATGTCTTTTTGACACCAAAATGACCAGCTAAGCCACCAGCATGTGCTTCCTGCAAAAGAACTTGACGAATCGAGCAGGCTGGAATGCATAGTTTGTTAGTCCGAAATAAAAAACCATCATACACATAATACTTGTCCCAGCCTTTTCCAGCAATGCACTGAGAGAAAGGTTCTTTAAAATCAGAATCAGCTGCATAGAGTGTTTTAATGGATTCCAAACCAAGCACTTTTGTATCTAATTGTGTAACCAAACCACATCTCCGTGATAGAGCATCGGCAACAATGTTATCTTTTCCACGCTTATGTTTTACAACATAGGGAAATGTTTCAATGAACTCAATCCATTTAGCATGTCTACGGTTCAGTTTGCCTTGACTTTTCAGATATTTCAAAGCTTCATGATCAGAATGTATGACAAATTCTTTAGGTAACAAATAATGTTGCCAAACTTCCAAAACTCGAACTAAGGCATAAAGCTCTTTATCATAGACAGAATAATTCAGATGTGGACCATTCAACTTTTCAGAAAAGTAGGCAATAGTTTACCTTCTTGAAGTAGTACACCTCCTATGCCAATACCACTTGCATCACATTTGATCTCAAATGTCTTACCAAAATCAGGAAGTTGTAGCAGCGGTGCTTCACAAAGCTTTGCTTTCAGCTCATTGAAGGCTTGATCTTGTTCATCACCCCACTTGAATGGAACATCCTTCTTTGTCAAATTGTTGAGGGGTGCAGCGATGGTGCTGAAATCTTTAACAAAATGCCTGTAAAAACCTGCAAGACCATGAAAACTTCTAACTTGACTCACATTTGTAGGTGTAGGCCAATCCTTTATTGCTTTAATCTTTTCTTCATCAACTTGAATTCCATCTGCAGAAACAACAAATCCAAGAAAAACAACATGGTCTGTGCAAAATGTGCACTTAGCAATGTTTCCATACAATTTGTCATCTCTCAAAACAGAAAGAACTTGACGGATATGATCAAGGTGTTCATCAAATGATTTGCTATAGATCAGGATATCATCAAAATAAACAACAACAAATTTGCCAATGAAAGCTCTTAACACATGATTCATCAAACGCATAAAAGTTGAAGGAGCATTCGTCAAACCAAAGGGCATCACAAGCCATTCATAGAGACCAAATTTAGTTTTAAATGTTGTTTTCCATTCATCACCTATTTTCATTCGAATTTGATGATAACCACTACGTAAATCAATCTTGGTGAAAATAGTTGAACCACTCAGTTCATCTAACATGTCATCAAGCCTTGGAATGGGATGTCGATATCGAACAGTTATAGCATTGATAGCACGACAATCAACACACATACGCCAAGAGCCATCTTTCTTTGGAACTAACAAAATAGGAACAGCACATGGTGATAAGGATTCACGAACATACCCTTTGTCCAAAAGCTCTTTTAGCTGTTGCTGAATTTCCTTTATCTCTTCGGGATTGGTGCGGTAGGCTGGACGATTTGGAAGAGAAGCACCTGGTACCAAATCAATTTGATGCTCAATTCCGCGAAGTGGAGGAAGTCCAGCTGGTACCTCATCGGGAAAAACATCTTTGAAGTCCTGTAAGAGATCAAGAACAACACTAGGCAGCGATGAAGGTAAATCGGTAGTTGAAAGTAGGACCTCCTTGTGCAAGAGCACAAAGAATGGGGCTGTGGTGTTCTTCACTTCTCTCAAAGCACTCCTGCTCACAAATAAGCACTCATTTGGCGTAGCTGTTTTGAAGTGGAATGAGGCTTTATATGGCTGGATGGCGTAGGAGTCTCTCCCTTACTAGTGTTGGGGGCCTCACTCAATTTTCTTTTCTCAGATTCTTCTCTTTTCATGCGAGCCACATCTGAAGCATGTATCTCCTCTGGAGATAAAGGAACAAGAACCACCTTCTTGTCATTGGCAATGAAAGTGTATTTGTTAGACCGTCCAAAATGCACCGAATCCACATCAAATTGCCAGGGCCGACCAAGCAGCAAATGGCATGCTTGCATGGGGACAATATCACAATCAACCTCTCCATGATAATCACCAATGGAAAATGACAAACGAATCATGGCTGAAACCTTAACTATCCCGGAATTATTCAACCATTGCATATGGTATGGATGTGGATGGCGACGTGGCTGCAAACCAAGCTACTCAACAAGCAAAGCACTAACAATATTATTGCAGCTCCCACCATCTATGATGAAACGGCACACTTGTCCTTTCACTTTGCATCGGGACTGAAACAAATTATGGCGTTGTCCTTGTTCAGCAGCAACAAACTGAGTGGAAAGAACTCTCCTAACCACCAAAGAAGGAGATGGTGTATTCATTGTAGAAGGCTCCAAATCAGGAAAATCAGCAAACAACTCATCAAAATCAGTACTAGTAATCTCATCAGAAGATGGAGAAATAACATCTTGTAACATGTCATTGTGAGCAAAAGTTGGAATAGTTTGAATGGCTAAACAATTCAGACCTAGCTCAAATGTACCATCCTCAGCTGAATACTCACAAGTATCAAGATTTAGGTCTGGAAATACATTGTTAAACTCTTCATCCTCTTCACTTTGAGAATCATAAGAACCATCAGCAAGTGCAATAATGGTACGCCGATTGGGACATTCAGCTTGTTTATGACCATGACCACCACACTTAAAACATTCAATCTTGCTTGTCTTGCGTTGGGTGGCTTTAGAAGAAGAATTGGAGTGATTTGAATTAACAGCTTTACCTTTCACATCCAATTGTTTGGAAGAAGTTGAAGCAGATCTAGTATCTCCACGAAAGGAAGATTTGGACATCGCAGCTCCTTGCTGCTGTGATTGAGGCCATGAAGTAGAATTTTTAGGAGAAAAGGAAGCATTATGTTTGTAAGACATAGCAAGTTGCCTTTCAGCCCTCTTTGCAAAATGAACCAATTCTGTGAGAGTTGTGTAATTGGTCATATCCACCTTATCAGCAATGGGCTTATTGAGACCAACCAAAAACCTAGCCATAGTTGATTCCTCATCCTCAGTTATCCCTGTACGAAGTAAGCATATTTCCAATTCCTGAAAATATTCATCAACACTGCGAGTACCTTGCACAAGACGTTTCAGCTTCAAATGTAGATCACGAGAATAATATGCAGGAACAAAACGACGTCTCATTTCCCTCTTCATGTCTTCCCAAGTTATACGGTCATGCCCAACTCTATGATATTCAGTACGGATCTGATTCCACCAAGTTATGGCATAGCCTTTGAACTCAATAGCTGCAAGCTTTGCCTTCTTTTCAGCAGGGTATTCATACAAATCAAATATTTGCTCCACTTTGGTTTCCCATTCAAAATAATCATCAGCATTCTCCTTGCCGCTGAATGGAGGAATGGACACTTTAACCTTGCTCAAACCATCATCATTGTGATGTCGTTCATGATGATGCCGACGGTGATCACCATAATGACCACTGGCTCCAAAATGGCCAAAGTTATCACCACCATGATCATCATATCCACCACGGCGACCATAAGGAGCACCTCCTTGTTCAGCACTATAATTTGAAAGCGTTTCAGCATCAAAATTAGTAGGATCACCAACAGGAACACGTCGTGCACGACCAAAACCAGCAGCAAATTCTCGGCCACGGCCACCTGCAAAGTTATCAAAACCAGCAGCAAATCCTCGGCCACGGCCATCACCACGGCCACCAGCACCACCACCGCCATGGTGATCATCATCCTCATTATCATGAGGTGGAGGTTCCCCACGCTGTTGCTGAATGGATTGCTGAAGTTGTTGCATTCCTTGCATCAATTGACGCATTTGTTCACGCACCTCCTGAAGCTCTTGAGCAGAAACAGTATGGGAAAAAGAGTCTTCATTACCAGCCATGTTAGTAACAAGGAGACAAAAAATAATAGGACAATGAATATGTGGAATCACTCCCTCACCACTTACAAAACAAGTTCTTTCTCTCCCTGAAAAGAGCAAGAACCGTGGCTATAATCTTTAGTGGAAGAGTGATTGTAACAGCGACGCCGGTGCAACAACTCACGGTGCTTTTAAGTGGAGCTTGGTGGGGTAATATGTAAGTGGAATGCGCTGAAATGTAGTGATGCAAAACCGAATAATAATCCAAGAACACATGTCTAAGTTGCTGGATATAAAGGAAAAGATGCACAAAGAAAGGAACAAGATGGAGGAAGTGGATAGATGAACTGGTTGCGCCAACCAAAACTTGTTGCTGCCCAAACCCCTTTTGCTGTGCTGAACACAATTCTCTTTTATTTCTTTTCTTTTCTTTTTTTTAAACAAGAACTCGTTGTTTTCAATCCTTCTTTTGACCCATATACATCTTTTCTTTTAACCTTTGTGACAAACACAGCACAACTTCAACTAAAGGGGCGCATAAGGATCAATTAAGAGGATCATGACCGTCCCAATACCAGCCTCCTTTTGTTCAGGTTTCTGATCCCGGGTTTGATACCTTCAGACACGCGTGTGTTTTGTTTTTTTTATATGCAGCAAGCGATTACGTCAGAACAAGGGTGGGATGGGTGGGTACATGCAGCAGCGATTTGATGATTAGAACAATGATAACAACTAGAAGGATGTGGGAAAAAAATTCAGCAACTAGACAAGTCTTAAAGGATTAAAACTCGATAAAGCAAACTACAAAATCAGTAGCACGTATGAATTTGGGCTGTAGGTTTTCTTTTTGGCTATTAGTGGACAGTAGGTATATGAACTCTATCCTACCAAAAACAAGAACAATCCTACTGAGGAAACGGAGGCTCTGTTACCAGATGATATGCACACGCCTATGCAACGCGTGTAGCAAGTTGTGTGGCCCGATCTTCTCGTAGGATCCGCAAACTTGATAACTTGTCGCTGCGTGACCTGGTGAAGAGGCAGTGCACCACGAGGCTGTCCACGCGACGAACTACCGAGACAATCACCCTTCCACGTACCGACGAAACAGCCCACGCAATCATGCCCTATAGACGTGAAGGCACGAACTGGATGAACCGCAGTTCGGCGTTCTACAACTCCCTCAGGAATCGAAAGAACAAGTGTTGCAAGCCTCTCAAGACTCACGCATAAACAAAACTCCACGAGTTTGTGTATTCTGAATTTAGTCAATCAAGATCTGACCTTTCATTGTCTAGTACAAGTTACATATAGAGATAGGGGTGTTCAGCTTGGAGTAAATGGCAGCATGCGCATGCACTAGTGGATTTCGTGGCTGGTTCGCGCGTCTTTCAGCTTCTGGCAGCAGTTACTAAAATGAGCATAACTCTTTATTGGGAAGTCCAAATAATGAACCGTTTGATGGAGTGCAAAATAGACTTGAAGACGCTTCCATCCACATATAGAACACCGTCTAACTCCTTGTATTCTGTCCACGGTGATGCTTGGAATTCGTACCATGTGTCAGTCATCTAGCTTCTGGTTGCATTCCCATGCAAAGGTGATGAACCACCATTTTATTCATGCACACCATAGGCTTCTTGGTTCAAATGTCCAGAGGCTTGAATCCATCTTCATCCCATGCTGGTTCATACACTCCATCATTCCTAAGGACATTGGAACAAGAACTCAAAAGCATAGGCTCATTCAACATAAACTGATTATTAAACATAAGGTTAGCATTCACCTGAGAATGAATTTCCTTCTCCAATTGTTTAGCTCTACTTCTTGTAATTGGACCAGCTATATCAAGTGGAGTTTCATGTGAAGATGAGTGAATGCTAGGAATGTCCTCATTACCGCGCCAGCACTCGCCGCAGTAGAAGCAGGCGCACCCCACCGATCGCATCTGGCCAGTGGGGTACTTGGCGAAGTAGATGGCACAGGAGGCCTCCGCCACGTTGAGCGCCATTGGCACGGGGACGCCGTCCGCTGGCAGGTCGACGAGAATAGTCATCTAGACCATCAGCTGGGCTGGCTAGAGAGGGGCTGCCACCGGCCAGGCCATGCCCGCACATGGCCAAGCCACGTCCGCCCTCAGGCAGGCCGCCATGGCCAAGCCTCTCACCGTAGCCAAGCCTCTCACCATGGCCGAGCCCCTCGCTGGCTGTTGTGTTGAGGCTGTGACCCTAGGGGTGTATAGGGAGTTGTGAATCATCACCAGCATCCATCGCGCCGGTTTTTTTTGCTGCCGGAGGGAGGGGAGCAGGCGGTGGTGGCGCACAGAGACTCGCGAGGCGCAGGGGAGGAGGCGATGCAGATCTGTTGGGAGGGAGTGGAGGCAGCGGAACAATAGCCGTCAGTTTTTTCTGAAGTGGTATGTGTAACCAGTGGCATTGGTGGGTAATTTCCACCCAACTCCAAGAGAAGGTTTGAAGCCTGTGTTTTCGGAGCACCCTTTGAGGTGCTCTAGAAAAACCTTGGAGTTGCCCTCGAGATCCACCTTTTTTCTGGAGTTGGGATTATTGGAGTTGGAGGTGTTTGGCAAGATCGTTTGGGAGCAGAGCTGAAAAAACTGGAGCGAAGCAGTCCCAAACATGCCCTAAGAGTTAGCTCTAGGTTCATATGTACTTCCTATGTACTACACAAATCATAGAAGCATAACATACATATCCATTGTATAGAACTCAGACCTATGCACCCAGGCACACATGGGAAGACAATACCCATACAAGTTCCACCCAGCAAAGTAACTTCTAATTTACGAACTCCTACAGCGTACCCGAACGTGGAGGATTATAAAGGACCAACAGGGCTGTCACCACCTGCGGCCTACCTCTGCAGCTTGTGGGGCAAACTCATATCCAATGAAGCTAAGCAATCTAAGAATCATGCTTGCATTGTTGACAACACTCCAGCCATACCGGGCTATTGTATCAATGGCTCAAGCCTCCATAAACATGGCCATTGAACTGATGTCGTAGCATAGATCAACTAAGCTATACAAGGTATATATGCACACAGAGTATGTACTAAAGCATGGTCTCAAGGAATACATGGGTGTATATAAGCCTATACTACGATAGCAAGGGTATGCAACTATCATACGAGCGTATAAGCCTAGCACATGAACATAGCAAGGGTATATATCTAACTCGTGCATATAAGAAGCAAGCACAACACTATATAAACAAGATGTATACTTTAAATAGAATAAAGTCAACCTAGGAATAAAAGATACAAGATCCATACCCTAGACTCCAAGGAGACCTGGAACCTGAAGGAGAGCTACTCTAGCCTAACTCCACTAACTTGGAAACTAAGAGGGAGAGAGTGATTCACTCGACGGACCCCATGTGGGCCCGCCTTGCAACTACCTGGTGGGTCCTATTGGTGGTTGTGTGTTATCCGGTGGATTGAGGCGGTTGTGATAGTTTGTGGGCCCTTCAATCCATGGGATGCACATGTGGCAACCTCCTATTTCTCAGAATCGTGTTTCTTGGATCCATAGAGGATGCTTTCTCCATCCTTTTGTGTTATTTCACTTGCAACCAAATAATCTCCAAGGACAAGTGGAACTACATTATTCGAAACCAAATATGCGTGTAAGAAAATGACAATCCTCCTTTATTCTTAAGTATATTGACGGTCATATTTGGTACTTAACGACTGTCAACAAGCACCCAAGAAGAAGAAGGAGGTCGTCGTCGCTCCCACAAGGCATTCAGCAAGGCTCCTCGGGATCAAGCGCAAGAGCTACTTGGAGAAGATGCCCTATTACACGCCGGCTGGCTATGGAGGTGATAGCGATTGAGAGGATGATAGGAGCCCGAGATCATGGGGTGTTGCAGGGCATGATGATGGAGAAGATGATGGCACGTACTGGGATTGGGCTGAAGAAAAGAAGGAGAGAAAGGAGCAATATGGCCACCATCAAGACAAGGGAAAGGAAGAAGATCCAGAAGATGACGGCTCGGAACCGGAAGAGCATGATCGCGCATGTTGCATCTCTTGCTGTAAGAACATCCAGTACCTCTTTGATGCTATCGACGACATCCTACAAACCATGCAGGAGCTAGATCACGTGGTGGAAGAGAATGATCATCACAAGGATGATGACTTCAAGTTCTTGCAAAGGAACATGAGAAAGCTATTCGGGATGTGCAGCAACATAAGGAAGAACAAGCCCATGGTGAAGGAAGCAGTAGCAACCCCATGTGCAACCAGTGAGAGAAGCATCACTAGTTTGTTTACGAGCATCTTTTCCTTTGTACTTCATGTGGTTACAACGAGGACGTCGCAGATTTTAAGCGTGGGGGATATTGCCGCTCGTATGGAGTTTTTGGATTGAGTATGGTCAATTTGAGTCATGTGAGAGTGTTTTTTATTTATTTCAATCAAAAGTAGATAAAGTAGTAGCCTTCTTAAGCTTTTGGGAAGACTTAGGCCTAGATCTCTACTTTATAGAGGAAGCATGAATAAAATTTGAAGATCGTGCAAGTGTTTTTAGTGTCTACCTTTCCTTGCTTGTCTTTTACTTTGCTTTTGCAACATTGGATCATGAGCTTTGTCTTGAATTTCAAGTCTTTGTTGTGGAGTTTAGTAATCAATTTGTTTATGCAATACCCATGCTTCATGATGATCTAGTACTTTGGTTTTAATTTTTCTCCATCAGTAAGGCTTGATTTGGAGGTGATTTAAAATTTTATTCCTTATCTAAAACCTCTGCAAAAACAAGATTGATCAAGTTTTCTACCAGGTTGAGTGTTTTGCCTATCCTATCCAATGCCTATAGAAAATCTAATCTCACCACCATAAGTGGAGTTGATGATTTGAATTGAGTTAGGATCGCTCTCTCTTGGTTTGCTTTAATTCTAAGCATTGATCATATCCTTTTGCCATCTCTGATTGCTAGCCTCGTCAATATTCAATAATGAGAGTTCTTCACTAGAAAAATCATATTTTCTACAGAATTCCTAAACCCAAACAAAAAAATTTCTTAATTTTATTACCTATTCCTTGAACACAACCCAATATATGAAGATCTGTTCCATTTTTTGTTGAGGTTTATGAAATATTATGGAAGATACAAGATAACGAAGCTTCACTAGAAAGAAGAGCCAAAAGGGAGGAAAGGAGAGGCCAGGCCAATCGGCCTGGGGCCTCCTGACCTTGGTTCATGCGTAGAAAAATACTGGAAGGCCTCTAGAACGTCTAAAAACTAAATTTTATGGTGTGCTATTTAGAGGAGGTTTGGAGAAAAGAAGAAAAAAATAAAAGAAAGAAAGAAAGAAGGAAAGAAAGAAGAAAAAGTATTGAGAAAAAGAGAAAGAAATAAAGGAGGAGTTTTTACTATCATGAAGATCAAGAAAAGTGCAAATAAGGATGACCTTGTTTACGGAACGGATTTTCTTTACCAACCATGTGCAATCCGACGACGAGGACATCATTTGTGCCTCAGAGTCATTATTTTATCTGCCTTTGCACATGTCCACCATTCTATATCTTCTCATCTTTGAAAACCTCTCATTATGTGGATATTCTTATGGTCATTGGCTCGGAAGGTAGGCAACCATTAGAGAGTTTTCTACATTCAATAATATAAGTGTTAACTCTAGCTAGCCGTACCCAAGCTCCACCATATAATTGAGTGACTTTTGAGAGATGAGAGCTTGAAACAAAATAGGATAGTGTCCGTA
The DNA here is from genome assembly GCF_000263155.2 of Setaria italica. Lineage (NCBI taxonomy): Eukaryota > Viridiplantae > Streptophyta > Magnoliopsida > Poales > Poaceae > Setaria > Setaria italica. The sequence continues at coordinate 28,781,839 of NC_028458.1, read as the reverse complement.
TATTTAAATCCACAAGCGCACGGATATACCTTTGTAGCATTTCACCAAAGAATATTCCCAAGGGTATCGTATTTCCCAAATGAAGGTGGGTAGGTCAAGAGAGTTATTATGTTCATGTGTATATCTTAATTGGGTAGACCAAAGCTCAAACAGGGGTAAGGATAATAGCATGGTAGTGTGACACACAAGAGAACCAAACTCAAGATAAGATACGCTAACGCTAGGGAGAGAGACAAAGAGATAGCTCTAGGTTCATATGTACTTCCTATATACTGCACAGCTCATATTAGTCTACATACACAACATACACACATTTAGAACTAGGCCTATGCACCCAGGCACACATGGGGAGATAGTACCTGTACCTGTTTCGCCCAACAAAGTTACTTCTAATTTATGAACTCCTAGAGCATACCCGAACATGTGGGATTACGAAGGACGGATAGGGTTGTCACCGTGGCAAGGGCATATGACTGTCACAAGAGCATATAAGCCTAGCATACTAGTACGACAAGGGTATATGACTAGCAAGGAAGCATATGAGCTAAGCACAACACTATATAAAGAAGATGATTCTATTGAATAGCATAAAGTCTTACAAGGAAATAAAGTTACACGCACTGTACCTTCAGCTCCAAGAGGACTTGGAACCTGAGTAGAGATACTCTAGCCTAACTCCACTAGCTTATAGACTACATGAGGGAGATAGTGATTCTTCTTTGTGTGTCTTGGAATGGAGCCCCTCCCCTTCTATTTATAGGCCCATAGAGGCGGTTTACAGGAGGAATATGCAGGGGAATCTTCCCTAACTGCCTTTAGGATGTCGGTTGGAGGTGACACATGGTGGCTGGAGATGAGGGGCGTCACCAAGGGTTCGGCTGACCCCCGAGCATCTCCCCTCACACCGCCTTTTGTCCTGGACACTGCCAGGTGGGTCCCCAAGTGAGTATAGGGTGTTTGGCAGTAAGTTTAGGTGGTTTTCGTCCCTGTTCTGGGCCCATGGATCCGTGTGCTGCCCCCATGGTGATCTCTTATCGGTTGGAGTTGTGTTTCTTCACCATGGGAGTGTGTTTTCTCCTTCCTTTTGTGTTATTTCACCTGCACTCAATAATATCCAAGGACATGTGGAACTATATTATTTGAAACCAAATATGCGTGTAAGAAATGCTAGTTCTCACTTATTCTTGAGAATATTAACTGTCATATTTGGTACTTGATGACCGTCGATAGATAGACACCTTTATTGAGTGTGATGTAAGCACCATGAGAAGAATTCTTGATAAAATTTTGTTGCAAGGAGAATATTTTTATGACAAAAGAAAAACCCTCCAAAAAGATCCAGAAAGCAAGTGTAGTTGATTCTTAAAGTTACATGGTTGTAAATAAAAGTTGTGGGGTAATATTTCTTAGATAAATCTTTGAACACCCATACTTCGATATCATTTCTACTCCTCTGATCTTTTGTTTTAAGGCTAAGTGCTTGACTCGCTTGCTCAAATTTGGTTCAAGATTTTATTCAACCCTGTTGGAGAAGTTTATAGTCACCTGACTTGCTCGAGGATGAGCAAGAGCTAAGCATGGGAGGATTGTTGATGCTTGTTATTTATGCACTTTTAGTACTATTTAAGTAGTGCTTTCATACTTATTCTTATACTAACCCACCACTTTGCACCTGAAATAACCTCATTATTGCATATGTGTTGTATTTTGGAGCGTATTGTATTTTGATAGAAAAAATATGACATAATCAAGGGGCTTTTCATAAAGAGCTTAATGGATATTTGTGTTGGAGGTATGCCCTAGAGGCAATCATAGAGATGATGATATTCCATTTGTATCCATGATTTGTATGTTGTGTTCATTGAATATCCATTGAAGGCTACTTGAATTGATTTGCAATTATGTGAATTGTATGTGAAACTCTTTACTTGTATGGTTATTCTAAAGTTGTCCCTAGTCGGAGTTCATGTGAGGACACACATGAATATTAGACTAGCACATGTATTAGTTGATGACTATGTTTCACAAGTCATGGACATGGAGATGTTGAACTAATAAAGTGGACACATGTGGAGACATGTGTTAGGACTGACCCAACACGAGAAGTAGTTCTCTCTTTAAACAACATATACGCTTTGTCCTTAGACCTGAGATTGTCGCATGTATTCTAGATGTGGATCGACCTACTTAGGGGCTATCAAACGCTACGCCGTAACAGGGTAGTTATAAAGGTAGCTTTCGGGTTTGTCAAGAAGCATGCTATGAGACATGGTCAATCAAGATGGGATTTGCCCCTCTCTGATTGAGAGTGATATCTCTGGGCCCCTCGAGTGATCGGATCCGAAAATGCATGGCCATGCTACGTACGGTTAAGTGTTAACCTACAAAGGGATTCTGAATCACAGGATCGAGAAAGAGCAGTCGGCTTGAAGCTAGACCAAATATCGTGAGGCAAAGGGAATAGCATGTATATTATGTTGTGATGGTTCGTCTGATATGATCTTCGTGTGCGTATAGGAGTTGGCACGTCTTGCTAGAGGCCGCTACCGACTATTGGGCCGAGTAGGAGTACTCGGGCCATGTCTATACGTATCCAAACCCATAGGGTCACACACTTAAGGGGCTGGAAGCCCAATTCGGATCTGATCCGAGTTGGATTAGGTTTAGGAGTACTAATGGGCCTCGGATCCAGAGGCCCATCAGGAACCTCTATAAATAGAGGGGTGGGGGCTCCCTAGGGTTTACACCTTTTTGGCAAAACACACCTGCTGCGCCTCCCACGCCCTCGCCTGTTGCAACTCGCGGATCTAGCAGTCCGGCTTGCGACGTTTCCTCCCTGCACGTGTGGATACCTTGGAGGTGTTGCGCCTGCAGCACTTGGACGAGCCGCCGACGAGCCACGACGAGCCGACGACGAGCCGCGGTACCGGAGGCGATCTTGCTGCACGTGGACGAGCTGCTGAGGAGCTGCTGGATGTGATCGACTACGTACGACTACGTTGATCGACTACGTACGACTACGTGATCGTCTTCACTGCATCGACGCATATCTACATCTTCCGCACCAGTAGTGCGTCGAGTGGTAATCCCGTGATCCTTATATGGCAGTTCTTCCTGGTTTTACGCGGTAGAATTTTTGAATTGCGCTAGTGTAGCCTACCTCGTATCCCAACAGTGGTATCAGAGCCATAGCTGCTTAGTTTTGGATTCGGGATGTGAGCATATGGAGATATGCGAGTTTTCTGTTTGATCTATGTCCTGGTTTCGTGTCCTTGCTACAATGGTAGTGTAACGACATACTCCTATCGGTCGGTTTCCGCCATCGGAGTTAAGTGATACACGTAAATCCAGTTGCAGTGAGCGAAGATCAATATGATTGGTTGAATCGAGATCCAGGGTCATACGCCAGGCGCATTAGATGTGCAATAGTAGATGGGATCTACTGCCGGGGTCAGGATTTTGCCGTATGCGTATGCTTCGGTAAATCAGCCGTAACTTTTCGGTACAATCTCGGATCGGGGCGATTTTTATACAAAAATTGATCTACAGAAAAAGTTACACATGAATTTCAACCGCTTCGCTGTTTTCGGCGAAATTAGATTTCCCAAATTCGGCTTGGAAGATGGAGTTTCGGGCCTCCGAAGTTTGGAACGTTAGGATGCCTAACTCTGTTTTGCAGGATGTATGCATGTATCTTGTGATCAGTATGGCCCCCTTGTGTATGTGATGCATGTGTGTAACTCATTCGTGACCTGCGTGTCGCGCGTACGGCAACACGGCAGGAGCCATATGTGTTGTCACTTTATTGGTCTGCGTACCAATCTGTGATGATCCAAGCAACTATGTAATCTTCATTACTAGATTATTTACTAGCTATTAGGCGTAATAGCATGCTCTAGTTCTTGGAGGACTCATCACTAGGAGGATGGCGCACATGGAACATGGAGATGGAGATCACCATGGTGAACAGGTTCTATGGAGATGGAGATCACCATATGGAAACGGGCCATACTGTGTCACAACTGTGTGAATGCTATTTTTTTTTATGTTTTACTTTCTGCATGCTGTGATGTTAGAAGTAGAATGATCCCTCGCAAATTTTAAGTTAGTATGCCCTCCCAACTAAAACTTGCACCGTCCCATGTCTTGTACAATTAGTGGTGGGTCTATGAAATTAGGGTACCACTAGTTTTCCTTGACTAGACGGGTTTGTGTCGGACACTTACACGCATAAGGGTTGGTTTGCTTAACGAGGTCATCTTAACGGTTAAGGACCTTGGGGCATAATGGTTGGGCGCCGAGACATGGGGATGTCACCCAACAACAGGAGTCATATGTGATATGATTAGCAAAAGTTGCTTACCGATCTACCTTGTTTGCTAGCGGTGATGCTAAAGCTCACTAGTGGACTTGTTAGTTGTGGATCCTGAATCACTAAGTTTCAATAGAGGGATATTGATTTTAGTGGGAGTAGATTCTGTTAAAATAGTTTAATATGATTTGCTCTATCATGGATACGTTTGTCTTAGTGTATTTTGCATTACTTTGTTGTAGATTAAATGGCACCTAGCAGCACTACACCGTTTGCTTTGCATTCGGTCCTTGAGAAGGACAAGTTGAATGGAACAAATTACTCGGATTGGATCCGTAACCTGAGAATTGTTCTCAGGGCTGAGAAAAAGGAAGATGTTCTAGACAACCCACTACCAGAAGAACCTGCTGATGATGCACCCGCTGCTGCTAAGAATGCTTACAAGAAAGCATGTGATGCTAACCTCGAAGTAAGCTGCCTTATGCTTGCTTGCATGGAACCCGAGCTGCAGATGCAGTTCGAAACAAACCATGAGGCGCACGATATGATCGTGGCGCTTAGAGACATGTTCCAAACACAGGCCAGGACTGAAAGGTTCAATGTGTCTAAGGCCTTTGTTGAGAGCAAGCTAGTAGAAGGCGCAGCAGTAGGACCACACGTAATCAAGATGGTTGGTTACACTCAACGGTTGGAGAAGCTAGGCTTCCCACTGGGCCAAGAGTTGGCCACTGATTTCATTCTTTCATCTCTTCCGCCTAGCTATGGGAACTTCATCTCGAACTACCATATGCATGGGACGGAGAAGGGTCTGAATGAGCTGTGTGGCATGCTTAAAATAGCAGGGCTGACATCAAGAAAAGCGCTAGTACCAGCCATGTGATGGCGATACAGAACAAGCCTAGCTTTAAGAAGAAGGGCAATTCTTGGAAGAAGAAGGGCAAGGCTGGAACGTCCAAGCCAAACCCACCGCCCAAGGTTAAAGCTGGACCTAGACCTGCTCCAGACAAAGAGTGCTTTTACTGTCATGAACTTGGTCACTGGAAGAGAAACTGCAAGCAGTACCTAGCTTCCTTGAAGAATGGTGGAAGTAAGTGTTGGGATACGAGGTAGGCTACGCTAGCGCAAATCAAAATTTTCTACCGCGTATAACCAGGAAGAACTGCCGTATAAGGATCACGGGATTACCACTCGACGCACTACTGGTGCGGAAGATGTAGATATGCGTCGGTGCAGAGAAGACGATCACGTAGTCGTACGTAGTCGATCAACGTAGTCGTACGTAGTCGATCACGTCCAGCAGCTCCTCAGCAGCTCGTCCACGTGCACAGCAAGACCGCCTCCGGTGCCGCGGCTCGTCGTCGGCTCGTCGTGGCTCGTCGGCGACTCGTCGATGGCTCGTCCAAGTGCTGCAGGCGCAACACCTCCAAGGTATCCACACGTGCAGGGAGGAAGCGTCGCAAGCCGGACTGCTAGATCCGCGAGTTGCAACAGGCGAGGGCGTGGGAGGCGCGGCAAGTGTGTTCAGCCAAAAGGTGTGAAACCCTAGGGCGCCCCCACCCCTCTATTTATAGGGGTTCCTGATGGGCCTCTGGATCCGAGGCCCATTAGTACTCCTAAACCTAATCCAACTCGGATCAGATCCGAATTGGGCTTCCAGCCCCTTAAGTGTGCGACCCTATGGGTTCGGATACGTATAGACATGGCCCGAGTACTCCTACTCGGCCCAATAGTCGGTAGCGGCCTCTAGCAAGATGTGCCAACTCCTATACGCACACGAAGATCATATCAGACGAACCATCACAACATAATATACATGCTATTCCCTTTGCCTCACGATATTTGGTCTAGCTTCAAGCCGACCGCTCTTTCTCGATCCTGTGATTCGGAATCCCTTTGTAGGTTAACTCTTAACCGTACGTAGCATGGCCATGCATTTTCGGATCCGATCACTCGAGGGGCCTAGAGATATCACTCTCAATCAGAGAGGGGCAAATCCCATCTTGATTGACCATGTCTCATAGCATGCTTCTTGACAAACCCGAAAGCTACCTTTATAACTACCCTGTTACGGCGTAGCGTTTGATAGCCCCTAAGTAGGTCGATCCACATCTAGAATACATGCGACAATCTCAGGTCTAAGGACAAAGCGTATATGTTGTTTAAAGAGAGAACTACTTCTCATGTTGGGTCAGTCCTAACACATGTCTCCACATGTGTCCACATTATTAGTTCAACATCTCCATGTCCATGACTTGTGAAACATAGTCATCAACTAATACACGTGCTAGTCTAATATTCATGTGTGTCCTCACATGAACTCCGACTAGGGACAACTTTAGAATAACCATACAAGTAAAGAGTTTCACATACAATTCACATAATTGCAAATCAATTCAAGTAGCCTTTAATGGATATTCAATGAACACAATATACAAATCATGGATACAAATGGAATATCATCATCTCTATGATTGCCTCTAGGGCATACCTCCAACAGTCTCCCACTTGCACTAGAGTCAATCTAGAAGGTACCTAATACCCATAGCTCTTACATGCGCATCATGCTTAGCCTGCGGGAGTGGTTTTGTCAACGGATCAGAAATGTTCAGATCCGTGTGTATTTTGCATATCTTGATCTCACCCCAGTTAACGAAATCTCGAATGAGATGAAATCGCCGCATTACGTGTTTGTTCTTCTGGTGGTTCCTTGGCTCCTTTGCTTGCGCAATTGCCCCATTGTTATCACAGTAGAGATTCAATGGGCTGGACGCATTCGGGAACACACCAAGCTCAATGAGGAAATTCCTTATCCAAACACCTTCCTTCGCGGCTTCCGAAGCCGCGATGTACTCGGCTTCTGTCGTAGAATCGGCCACCGTCTCCTGCTTGGAACTCTTCCAACTAACAGCACCACCATTTAGCGTGAACACAAATCCTGATTGTGACTTTGAATCATCTCTGTCGGTTTGGAAACTAGCATCGGTGTAACCTGTTACAACGAGCTCCTCCTGACCTCCATAGACGAGGAACATATCTTTAGTCCTTCTCAAGTACTTAAGAATGTTTTTCACCGCTGTCCAGTGACTCTCACCTGGATCAGATTGGTGTCTACTTGTCATACTTAGCGCATATGAGACATCTGGGCGAGTACTTATCATTGCATACATGATAGATCCAATAGTCGAGGCATATGGCACTCTACTCATGCGATCCCGCTCATCAGCAGTCGAAGGACACTGAGTCTTGCTGAGATGTATGCCATGTGACATAGGCAAGAACCCTTTCTTTGCCTCTTCCATGCTGAACCGCTTCAACACTTTGTCAATATAAGTATCTTGGCTTAAACCTATAAGCCTTCTCGATCTATCTCTATAGATCTTAATACCCAGAATATATGCCGCTTCCCCTAAGTCCTTCATCGAAAAACTATTTTTCAGTGAAGTCTTTACGGACTCAAGCATAGGAATGTTATTTCCAATCAGTAATATGTCATCCACATATAAGATTAGAAATACTACAGAGCTCCCACTAACCTTCTTGTAAACACAAGACTCTTCTTCGTTCTTGGTGAAGTCAAACCCTTTGACTACTTCATCAAAACGAATGTTCCAACTCCTAGATGCTTGCTTCAATCCATAAATGGATCTCTGAAGCTTGCATACCTTTCCAGCATTTTTCGGATCGACAAAACCCTCGGGCTGTATCATATACACGTCCTCAGCTAGGTTTTCATTCAGGAAAGCTGTCTTGACATCCATCTGCCATATCTCATAATCGAAATATGCAGCTATAGCTAGAATAATCCGAATGGACTTAAGCATCACTACGGGCGAGAAGGTCTCGTCGTAGTCAACTCCTTGAACTTGTCGAAAACCTTTTGCGACCAAGTAAACACGAAGTGCCATCGGATTTCATCCGATTTAACCACTTGAACAGGACCGAATAGCAAACTCACACGAAGGTGAGCGGTTCCAGAGAATACAATAAGTCCACCGGTTAACCAACTTAACCATTTAGACCAATTCCGAAAACAACATCAGAGTTTGGGTCCATCATTGCTTCTGCATATGTCGCAGGCTCATCATTGTCCAACAATAATATTTCCCGCATTTCGCGGAGCCTTGCCGACCTTCGTGGTTGTGGCGGTGCTTCTCTTGCCATGGGTATCTCAACTTGTTCTGCTACGTTAGCATCACTCATTGATTCTTGCCCGATTGGCTCATCTTGAACTTCTTCAAGATGCACTGTCTTTCCACTCTTTTCTCCTTTGAGAAACTCTTTCTCTAGGAAAACCCCGTTCCGAGCGACAAACACTTTGCCTTCTGATCGGTTGTAGAAATAATATCCCAAAGTTTCCTTTGGATATCCCACGAAAATGCACTTATCCGACTTGGGTGTGATCTTGTCCGACTGAAGTCGCTTGACAAACACTTCACATCCCCAAATCTTTAGAAAAGACAAACTAGGAACCTTTCCAGTCCATATCTCATATGGTGTCTTAACTACGGATTTAGATGGTACCCTATTTAGTGTGAAAGCTGCTGTTTCTAGAGCGTATCCCCAAAATGACAACGGTAGGTCCGACTGGCTCATCATTGATCGAACCATGTCTAACAAAGTTCGATTACGTCGCTCGGACACACCATTTCTCTGAGGTGTTCCAGGCGTCGTAAGTTGTGGAACAATTCCGCAACTCTTTAGATGATTGCTAAACTCGTGGCTCAAATACTCGCCTCCACGATCAGATCGTAAGGCCTTAATTTTCTTGCCACGCTGATTTTCAACTTCATTCTGAAATTCCTTGAACTTTTCAAAGGTCTCAGACTTGTGCCTCATCAAGTAGACATAGCCATATCTACTAAAATCATCAGTGAAAGTTATGAAGTATTGGAATCCTCCTCTAGCCGTCGTGCTCATTGGTCCGCATACATCACTATGTACGAGTTCCAACAAGTCTACTGCTCTCTCAGGAAATCCTGTGAAAGGCGTCTTGGTCATCTTGCCTAGCAAGCAAGCCTCACATGTCTCGTATGATTCAAAATCAAACGAAGTTAGAAGTCCATCAGAATTGAGCTTCTTCATGCGCTTTTCACTTATATGACCCAAACGACAATGCCACAAGTAGGTAGGACTCAAATCATTAGGCCGAGGCCTTTTAGCACTTACATTACAGACAGGTGAACCATCAAGATTTAAAACAAATAATCCGTGCAAAAGCCATAAACATATTATTCTTAGAGATCACACAACCATTGTTTTCACTCGCAAATGAATAACCATCCCTCATCAAACATGAAGGAGACAAAATGTTTCGACTTAAACTAGGAACAAAATAACAATTATTCAACTCCATAATAAATCCTGACGGGAGGTGGAGTTGCATCGTCCCGACGGTCAAAGCAGCAACTCTTGCATTATTGCCCACGCGGAAATCAACTTCTCCTCTTTCCACGCTTCTACTTCTTATCATTCCCTGCATCGAATTGCAAATATGAGCAACCGATCCGGTATCAAATACCCAAGAATTAATAACTGTATCAGCGAGAAATATGTTGTCTATAACATAAACAACAAGCGTACCTGAGGTAGAAGTACTCTTACTTCCGCCGTTCTTCAACGAAGCTAGGTACTGCTTGCAGTTTCTCTTCCAGTGACCAAGTTCATGACAGTAAAAGCACTCTTTATCTGGAGCGGGTCCAGCTTTAGCCTTGGGCGGTGGGTTTGGCTTGGACGTTCCAGCCTTGCCCTTCTTCTTCCAAGAATTGCCCTTCTTCTTAAAGTTAGGCTTGTTCTGTACAGCCATCACATGGCTGGTACTAGCGCTTTTCTTAATGTCTACCTCTGCTGTCTTGAGCATACCACACAGCTCATTCAGACCCTTCTCCGTCCCATGCATATGGTAGTTCGAGATGAAGTTCCCATAGCTAGGCGGAAGAGATGAGAGAATGAAGTCAGTGGCCAACTCTTTGCCCATTGGGAAGCCCAGCTTCTCCAATCGCTGAGTGTAACCAACCATCTTGATTACATGTGGTCCTACTGCTGCGCCTTCTGCTAACTTGCACTCCAGAAAGGCTTTGGACACATTGAACCTTTCGGTCCTAGCCTGTGTCTGGAACATGTCCTTGAGCACCACGATCATATCGTAAGCCTCATGATTTGTTTCGAACTGCATCTGCAGCTTGGGTTCCATGCAAGCAAGCACAAGGCAGCTTACCTCAAGATTAGCATCAAATGCCTTCTTGTAAGCAGCCTTAACGGCAGCAGATGCATCATCAGCAGGTACTGGTGGTAGTGGGGTGTCTAGAACATCTTCCTTTTTCTCAGCCCTGAGAACAATTCTCAGGTTACGGATCCAATCCGAGTAGTTTGTTCCATTCAACTTGTCCTTCTCAAGGACCGAACGCAAAGCAAACGATGCGGTGGTGTTGCTAGGTGCCATTTAATCTACAACAAAAGTAATGCAAAATACACTAAGACAAACGTATCCATGATAGAGCAAATTACATTAAACTAGTTTAACAGAATCTACTCCCACTAAAATCAATATCCCTCTATTGAAACTTAGTGATTCAGGATCCACAACTAACAAGTCCACTAGTGAGCTTTAGCATCACCGCTAGCAAACGAGGTAGATCGGTAAGCAACTTTTGCTAATCATATCAACGTATGACTCCTGTTGTTGGGTGACATCTCTATGTCTCGGCGCCCAACCTTTATGCCCCAAGGTCCTTAACCGTTAAGATGACCTCGTTAAGCAAACCAACCCTTATGCGTGTAAGTGTCCGACACAAACCCGTCTAGTCAAGGAAAACTAGTGGCACCCTAATTTCATAGACCCACCACTAATTGTACAAGACATGGGACGGTGCAAGTTTTAGTTGGGAGGGCATAGTAACTTAAACTTTGCGAGGGATCATTCTACTTCTAACATCACAGCATGCAGAAAGTAAAACATAAATAGAATAGCATTCACACAGCTTGTGACACAGTATGGCCCGTTTTCATATGGTGATCTCCATCTCCATAGAACCTGTTCACCATGGTGATCTCCATCTCCATGTTCCATGTGCGCCATCCTTCTGGTGATGAGTCCTCCAAGAACTAGAGCATGCTATTACGCCTAATAGCTAGTAAAGAATCTAGTAATGAATATTACATAGTTGCTTGGATCATCACAGATTGGTACGCAGACCATTAATTACAATAAAGTGACAACACATATGCCTCCTGCCGTGTTGCCATACGCGCGACACGCAGGTCACAAATTAGTTACACACATGCATCTCATACACAAGGGGCCATACTGATCACAAGATACATACATCCTGCAAAAGAGAGTTAGGCGTCCTAACGTTCCAAACTTCGGAGGCCCGAAACTCCATCTTCCAAGCTGAATTTGGGAAATCTAATTTCGCCGAAAACGGCGAAGCGGTTGAATTTCATGTGTAACTTTTTCTGTAGATCAATTTTCATATAGAAATCGCCCCGATCCGAGATCGTACCGAAAAGTTACGGCTGATTTGCCGAAGCATACGCATACGGCAAAATCCCGACCCCGGCAGTAGATCACATCTACTATTTCACATCTAATGCGACTGGCGTATGACCCTGGATCTCGATTCGACCAATCATATTGATCTTCCCTCACTGCAACTGGGTTTACGTGTATCACTTAACTCCGATGGCGGAAACCGACCGGTAGGAGTATGTCGTTACACTACCATTGTAGCAAGGGCACGAAATCAGGACATAGATCAAACAGAGAACTCGCATATCTCCATATGCACACATCCCGAATCCAAAACTAAGCAGCTACGGCTCTGATACCACTGTTGGGATACGAGGTAGGCTACGCTAGCGCAAATCAAAATTTTCTACCGCGTATAACCAGGAAGAACTGCCATATAAGGATCACGGGATTACCACTCGACGCACTACTGGTGCGGAAGATGTAGATATGCGTCGGTGCAGAGAAGACGATCACGTAGTCGTACGTAGTCGATCAACGTAGTCGTACATAGTCGATCACGTCCAGCAGCTCCTCAGCAGCTCGTCCACGTGCACAGCAAGATCGCCTCCGGTGCCGCGGCTCGTCGTCGGCTCGTCGTCGGCTCGTCGTGGCTCGTCGGCGGCTCGTCGATGGCTCGTCCAAGTGCTGCAGGCGCAACACCTCCAAGGTATCCACACGTGCAGGGAGGAAGCGTCGCAAGCCGGACTGCTAGATCCGCGAGTTGCAACAGGCGAGGGCGTGGGAGGCGCGGCAAGTGTGTTCAGCCAAAAGGTGTGAAACCCTAGGGCGCCCCCACCCCTCTATTTATAGGGGTTCCTGATGGGCCTCTGGATCCGAGGCCCATTAGTACTCCTAAACCTAATCCAACTCGGATCAGATCCTAATTGGGCTTCCAGCCCCTTAAGTGTGCGACCCTATGGGTTCGGATACGTATAGACATGGCCCGAGTACTCCTACTCGGCCCAATAGTCGGTAGCGGCCTCTAGCAAGACGTGCCAACTCCTATACGCACACGAAGATCATATCAGACGAACCATCACAACATAATATACATGCTATTCCCTTTGCCTCACGATATTTGGTCTAGCTTCAAGCCGACCGCTCTTTCTCGATCCTGTGATTTGGAATCCCTTTGTAGGTTAACTCTTAACCGTACGTAGCATGGCCATGCATTTTCGGATCCGATCACTCGAGGGGCCCAGAGATATCACTCTCAATCAGAGAGGGGCAAATCCCATCTTGATTGACCATGTCTCATAGCATGCTTCTTGACAAACCCGAAAGCTACCTTTATAACTACCCTGTTACGGCGTAGCGTTTGATAGCCCCTAAGTAGGTCGATCCACATCTAGAATACATGCGACAATCTCAGGTCTAAGGACAAAGCGTATATGTTGTTTAAAGAGAGAACTACTTCTCATGTTGGGTCAGTCCTAACACATGTCTCCACATGTGTCCACATTATTAGTTCAACATCTCCATGTCCATGACTTGTGAAACATAGTCATCAACTAATACATGTGCTAGTCTAATATTCATGTGTGTCCTCACATGAACTCCGACTAGGGACAACTTTAGAATAACCATACAAGTAAAGAGTTTCACATACAATTCACATAATTGCAAATCAATTCAAGTAGCCTTTAATGGATATTCAATGAACACAATATACAAATCATGGATACAAATGGAATATCATCATCTCTATAATTGCCTCTAGGGCATACCTCCAACAGTAAGAGTACTTCTACCTCAGGTACGCTTGTTGTTAATGTTATAGACAACATATTTCTCGCTGATACAATTATTAATTCTTGGGTATTTGATACCGGATCGGTTGCTCATATTTGCAATTTGATGCAGGGAATGATAAGAAGTAGAAGCGTGGAAAGAGGAGAAGTTGATTTCCGCGTGGGCAATAATGCAAGAGTTGCTGCTTTGACCGTCGGGACGATGCAACTCCACCTCCCGTCAGGATTTATTATGGAGTTGAATAATTGTTATTTTGTTCCTAGTTTAAGTCGAAACATTTTGTCTCCTTCATGCTTGATGAAGGATGGTTATTCATTTGCGAGTGAAAACAATGGTTGTGTGATCTCTAAGAATAATATGTTTATGGCTTTTGCACCCATTGTGAATGGATTGTTTGTTTTAAATCTTGATGGTTCACCTGTCTGTAATGTAAGTGCTAAAAGGCCTCGGCCTAATGATTTGAGTCCTACCTACTTGTGGCATTGTCGTTTGGGTCATATAAGTGAAAAGCGCATGAAGAAGCTCCATTCTGATGGACTTCTAACTTCGTTTGATTTTGAATCATAGAGACATGTAAGGCTTGCTTGCTAGGCAAGATGACCAAGACGCCTTTCACAGGATTTCCTGAGAGAGCAGTAGACTTGTTGGAACTCGTACATAGTGATGTATGCGGACCAATGAGCACGACGGCTAGAGGAGGATTCCAATACTTCATAACTTTCACTGATGATTTTAGTAGATATGGCTATGTCTACTTGATGAGGCACAAGTCTGAAACCTTTGAAAAGTTCAAGGAATTTCAGAATGAAGTTGAAAATCAGCGTGGCAAGAAAATTAAGGCCTTACGATCTGATCGTGGAGGCGAGTATTTGAGCCACGAGTTTAGCAATCATCTAAAGAGTTGCGGAATTGTTCCACAACTTACACCGCCTGGAACACCTCAGAGAAATGGTGTGTCCGAGCGACGTAATCGAACTTTGTTAGACATGGTTCGATCAATGATGAGCCAGTCGGACCTACCGTTGTCATTTTGGGGATACGCTCTAGAAACAGCAGCTTTCACACTTAATAGGGTACCATCTAAATCCGTAGTTAAGACACCATATGAGATATGGACTGGAAAGGTTCCCAGTTTGTCTTTTCTAAAGATTTGGGGATGTGAAGTGTTTGTCAAGCGACTTCAGTCGGACAAGATCACACCCAAGTCGGATAAGTGCATTTTCATGGGATATCCAAAGGAAACTTTGGGATATTATTTCTACAACCGATCAGAAGGCAAAGTGTTTGTCGCTCGGAACGGGGTTTTCCTAGAGAAAGAGTTTCTCAAAGGAGAAAAGAGTGGAAAGACAGTGCATCTTGAAGAAGTTCAAGATGAGCCGATCGGGCAAGAATCAATGAGTGATGCTAACATAGCAGAATAAGTTGAGATACCCATGGCAAGAAAAGCACCGCCACAACCACGAAGGTCGGCAAGGCTCCGCGAAATGCGGGAAATATTATTGTTGGACAATGATGAGCCTGCGACATATGCAGAAGCAATGATGGACCCAGACTCCGAAAAATGGCAGAGTGCCATGCAATCCGAAATAGAGTCCATGGGAGACAATCAAGTTTGGAACTTGGTTGACCCGCCTGATGGTGTTAAAGCCATAGAGTGCAAGTGGATCTATAAGAAGAAAAAGGACATGGATGGAAATGTTCACATCTATAAAGCACGACTTGTCGCAAAAGGTTTTCGACAAGTTCAAGGAGTTGACTACGACGAGACCTTCTCGCCCGTAGTGATGCTTAAGTCCATTCGGATTATTCTAGCTATAGCTGCATATTTCGATTATGAGATATGGCAGATGGATGTCAAGACAGCTTTCCTGAATGGAAACCTAGCTGAGGACGTGTATATGATACAGCCCGAGGGTTTTGTCGATCCGAAAAATGTTGGAAAGGTATGCAAGCTTCAGAGATCCATTTATGGATTGAAGCAAGCATCTAGGAGTTGGAACATTCGTTTTGATGAAGTGGTCAAAGGGTTTGACTTCACCAAGAACGAAGAAGAGTCTTGTGTTTACAAGAAGGTTAGTGGGAGCTCTGTAGTATTTCTAATCTTATATGTGGATGACATATTATTGATTGGAAATAACATTCCTATGCTTGAGTCCGTAAAGACTTCACTGAAAAATAGTTTTTCGATGAAGGACTTAGGGGAAGCGGCATATATTCTGGGTATTAAGATCTATAGAGATAGGTCGAGAAGGCTTATAGGTTTAAGCCAAGATACTTACATTGACAAAATGTTGAAGCGGTTCAGCATGGAAGAGGCAAAGAAAGGGTTCTTGCCTATGTCACATGGCATACATCTCAGCAAGACTCAGTGTCCTTCGACTGGTGATGAGCGGGATCGCTTGAGTAGAGTGCCATATGCCTCGGCTATTGGATCTATCATGTATGCAATGATAAGTACTCACCCAGATGTTTCATATGCGCTAAGTATGACAAGCAGACACCAATCTGATCCAGGTGAGAGTCACTGGACAGCGGTGAAAAACATTCTTAAGTACTTGAGAAGGACTAAAGATATGTTCCTCGTCTATGGAGGTGAGGAGGAGCTCGTTGTAACAGGTTACACCAATGCTAGTTTCCAAACCAACAGAGATGATTCAAAGTCACAATCAGGATTTGTGTTCACACTGAATGGTGGTGCTGTTAGTTGGAAGAGTTCCAAGCAGGAGACGGTGGCCGATTCTACGACAGAAGCCGAGTACATCGCGGCTTCGGAAGCCGCGAAGGAAGGTGTTTGGATAAGGAATTTCCTCATTGAGCTTGGTGTGTTCCCGAATGCGTCCAGCCCATTGAATCTCTACTATGATAACAATGGGGCAATTGCGCAAGCAAAGGAGCCAAGAAACCACCAGAAGAACAAACACGTAATGCGGCGATTCCATCTCATTCGAGACTTCGTTAACCGGGGTGAGATCAAGACATGCAAAATACACACGGATCTGAACATTTCTGATCCGTTGATAAAACCACTCCCGCAGGCTAAGCATGATGCGCATGTAAGAGCTATGGGTATTAGGTACCTTCTAGATTGACTCTAGTGCAAGTGGGAGACTGTTGGAGGTATGCCCTAGAGGCAATCATAGAGATGATGATATTCTATTTGTATCCATGATTTGTATGTTGTGTTCATTGAATATACATTGAAGGCTACTTGAATTGATTTGCAATTATGTGAATTGTATGTGAAACTCTTTACTTGTATGGTTATTCTAAAGTTGTCCCTAGTCGGAGTTCATGTGAGGACACACATGAATATTAGACTAGCACATGTATTAGTTGATGACTATGTTTCACAAGTCATGGACATGGAGATGTTGAACTAATAAAGTGGACACATGTGGAGACATGTGTTAGGACTGACCCAACACGAGAAGTAGTTCTCTCTTTAAACAACATATACGCTTTGTCCTTAGACCTGAGATTGTCGCATGTATTCTAGATGTGGATCGACCTACTTAGGGGCTATCAAACGCTACGCTGTAACAGGGTAGTTATAAAGGTAGCTTTCGGGTTTGTCAAGAAGCATGCTATGAGACATGGTCAATCAAGATGGGATTTGCCCCTCTCTGATTGAGAGTGATATCTCTGGGCCCCTCGAGTGATCGGATCCGAAAATGCATGGCCATGCTATGTACGGTTAAGAGTTAACCTACAAAGGGATTCTGAATCACAGGATCGAGAAAGAGCGGTCGGCTTGAAGCTAGACCAAATATCGTGAGGCAAAGGGAATAGCATGTATATTATGTTGTGATGGTTCGTCTGATATGATCTTCGTGTGCGTATAGGAGTTGGCACGTCTTGCTAGAGGCCGCTACCGACTATTGGGCCGAGTAGGAGTACTCGGGCCATGTCTATACGTATCCGAACCCATAGGGTCACACACTTAAGGGGCTGGAAGCCCAATTCGGATCTGATCCGAGTTGGATTAGGTTTAGGAGTACTAATGGGCCTCGGATCCAGAGGCCCATCAGGAACCTCTATAAATAGAGGGGTGGGGGCGCCCTAGGGTTTACACCTTTTTGGCAAAACACACCTGCCGCGCCTCCCACGCCCTCGCCTGTTGCAACTCGCGGATCTAGCAGTCCGGCTTGCGACGCTTCCTCCCTGCACGTGTGGATACCTTGGAGGTGTTGCGCCTGCAGCACTTGGACGAGCCGCCGACGAGCCGCCGACGAGCCACGACGAGCCGACGACGAGCCGCGGTACCGGAGGCGATCTTGCTGCACGTGGACGAGCTGCTGAGGAGCTGCTGGATGTGATCGACTACGTACGACTACGTGATCGTCTTCACTGCATCGACGCATATCTACATCTTCCGCACCAGTAGTGCGTCGAGTGGTAATCCCGTGATCCTTATACGGCAGTTCTTCCTGGTTTTACGCGGTAGAATTTTTGAATTGCGCTAGTGTAGCCTACCTCGTATCCCAACAATTTGGACATGGGTCATCGAGGAAAGCAAGCATGAGGAAGGAGAGGACCAGAAGGGCCAGAAAGGGCCCAGGCCGATCAGCCTGGGACTCTCAAGGTTGATCAGCCTGGCCCATTCTTAGGCTCGGTCGGCCTCCCATTTCTTTAGTGTGATGTCCACGACATCTCTAGGGTTTTTCCATCGACCATTGACCCAGAGCCACTGCCTATTGGAGACTACAAATACCCCCTCATGAATTACATGAAGGAGGGTTGAGAGACGAGAAGACACCACGTAAACACCATCCACTGCCACCACAAGGAGGAAAAACGAAGAAAAGATTGGATCTACAAGAAGCCATGCAAAGTGGTGGAGCACCAGAGGAGGAAGAAACCTCCCAAGCCGATCAGCTTGGAGGTGCCCAGGCCTATCAGCCTAGGGCTTTCCTACCCCTGTTCGTCATCATCTTCAGTCCAGTTGATCTACAGGGCGTCCCTTATCCAGAATTCTGTCGACATGTGTAAGATGGTGGGGTAAAGTCTCTGTTTATCCTCGGGGTTGTATGGAGATCTTTATTTGTAATCGCTAAACCTCTTGTTTAAGATCTATTTGTTATCAATTATATCTTCATGATGCTCTTTCATATAATGGCTAGCCGGTGCTACTTTGGGTTGCTTATTTGTTTACCTAGAATGATCATCTTGCCGTGTGCTTATCGTCCAATAGTTGAGTACCCTCGTGTAGTGACAACGTGCGAGAGGGAAAGTATTAGGCATGGTTCACATCCACTCATGATAACACTTAGATCTAGTTCTTTCATGGTTGGTGATTGCATCTGCAAGTGACAAGCATTTTATCTATCTTGTTCGGATCCATACTCTCTATCTACTTTAATCTAGATCGTTAGTTCTTTTCTTAGTTCAATCCTATCTTATACAAAGAACCTTTGGTTACATAGATTAGTGCTTAGTTAAGCGTGCAAATCCACTTGTTCCACGGATTGATAAACCAAGGGGATTACTCTAAAAGAAGAGCTACAACTAATCCATGTGCTTACAGTTCCTAAATTGGCATGCTAACTACCGTCAACAGCCCCTGCGTCCATGCAGCCTAGTGTTCCACCCACGCGCCCCCATGGCCACATGGCTTGGTGCTCCGCTGCCACGCCCCCGTGTGCCGCCCGGTGCTCCGCCGCCACACGTGCTTGGACTGCTGCTCCGCCGCATGCCCTCATGGCTGCCAGCAAGGTCCTCCGCCACCTCCCCCCGTGGCTCCGCGCCCAGCCTAGTGGTCCGCCGCTGCCCCCGCCACCACGCGCCTAGTGCTTCGCCACTAATCGGGGTGCTTCCCTGCTGCCTGTTGATGCTTGTGATTGACACTTTTTAGTATCATTTATGTGGCATTATTGCACTAATTCTTATACTAACCTACCACTTGGCACCTAAAACAACTCCATTATTGCATATGTGTTGTATTTTGGAGCATATTGTATTTTGAGAGGAAATATGACATAATCTGAGGGTTTGAGCATGGAGCTTAATGGATAATTGGATGTGGGTCATCAAGGGAAGCCTGCATGAGAAAGGAGAGGACCAGATGGGCTAGAAAGGGCCTAGGCCCTATAGCCTGATCGGCCTAGCCCATTCTAGGGCCCGATCAAGCTCCCATTTCTTTGGCATGAAGTCTATGATGCATCTAGGGTTTTTCCACCGACCAATCTTCCATAGATGCCTCCCATGAAGGACTATAAATTCACATTGAAGACCACAGGCAGCAAGAAGAGAGGAAACACCACAAAAACACCATCCACTGCCGTCACAAGATTTAGAAACTGAGAGAAGATTGGATCTACAGGAGGCCACACGAAGCAGAGCTCGGGATGAGGTGAAAACACCCCAAGCCGATCGGCCTGAGGCTTTCCTACCTCCTTTCTTCATCCCCTTCGGTCCAACTGATCTAATAGGCATCCTTTATCCCCTTTTGCATCAACATGTGTAAGATCATAGGGTAAAGTCTATGTTTGTCCTTGGGGTTGTATGGAGATCTTGATGATCTTGGGGTAAGTTCATGGGGTAAAGTCTCATGGGGTTGTATATAGATCTTGATTTGTAATCACTGAACCTCTTGTTGAGGATCTATTTATTATCATTCATAACTTGATGATGCTCTTTCTTGTAATGGCTGGCCAGTGCTAGTTTGTGTTGCTTTATTGCTTACCTAGAACGATCATCATGCCGTGTTCTAATTGACCAATAGTTGATTATCCTTGCATAGTGATGGTATGGAAGATTGAAAGTGTTGGGCATGGTTCACATCCACTAATGATAACACTTTGATCTAGTTCTTTTGTTCATGGAGATTGCATCTGCAAGTGATCCTAGATCCCTAGGACAAGCGTTCTATCTATCTTGTCCACAACTTTTACTCTCTACCTACTCTGATCTATTATTAGAATAAACTTATCCTTTATACAAAGTTTTTGGTTACATATATTAGTGCTTAGTTAGGCATGCCAATCCCTTGTTCCGTGGATTGATAAACCTTGGGGGTTACTCTAAGAGAAAAGCTACAACTGATCCATGCGCTTGCAGTTCACAAATTGTTGCACTAACTGCCGTCAACAAGCTTTTCTAGCACCGTTGCCGGGGAACAAGCCAGTTTTGCTATGCTTAACTTTGTATTAATTTTTGTTAACCTCTAACACCTAACTTTTTGTCTAGAAAAATCTTCATTTGTGTTTTTGTTTTTGTTGTCTTGATGGCTCTCATCAACCAAAACAAGGGGGAAGGAAAGGAGTCGCTGAGAGACTCTGCAATACCATTAAACGATCAATTTGACATCTAGAAGCTTCTTTCGATGCGAAAGGGAATTGGGAGACACTAATGACAAAATTCTATGGGAAATTCTTCCCTAGAAGCAAAGTCCAAAAGCTTCGGAAGGAAATGATCAATTTTAAGCAAGAAGAAGATGAAGGGATAGATCAAGCTTGAAATAGATTCAACAAATTACTCAAACAAGGACCTAAGCTTGAATTCTTAGGTGATGTTGCATACATTTTATTTTTCACTAACCTTGAAATTCTGGGAGTTATTTCAAATGTGTGCAGGAGGAGACCTTATGGAGAAAACACTCAGGGAGGGTGCACAACTTTACAGAAAATCAGCAGGGGAGTAGCTGTGAATAGAGAATGGGATAGTTATCAATCTGGAGGACAAGAGCATGAAGGACAAATACTTGCTGGAATTTTTAGAAAGGAACTCCAGAATCAATCTACCATGAAAAGAAGAACTTGTGGTGCAAAAAGAAGAAGAACCAACACACCAGATGAAGGAACCTACTCAGTGCATCAAAATTTTCAAACCAGAAGCATATGAAGTCTGAACCCTGGCAAATGCAAAGCCCCTGAGAGAATTTGAACTAATAGATTTGATTTCAATCAACTTTAGTGAAATATTTGATAAACATAGACCATATCCAAGTCAAAAGGGTTCGACCAGAGCCGTGGAGGAGGATTTTCCACCAGAAAGAAACACTAGGTATGTGCTTAACAAAGAAACCGCCGGAGAGACAATTCAGAAACTCTTCAGTGAATAAGAAGAAATAGACCCAGATTACATTGCTGAAGTAAAAAGAATCATGGGAGTGAAGCACGAAGCATCACCATTTGCTAGTCTAGCAAAAGTATATGTAATTGGAGCTAATCATGCTGAAGGTGGACCTTTGCCTACACCGCATATTAATTGCACAATCAATGTTGAGATCATCTACAGGCACTCTACGATATTGTAGCACATGTAAGTGTTATGTCTTCAAAGATTTATGATGAGCTTTACAATAAAACCTTGAAACTCGCTCCAACACAACTAGTTCTGGAACACGGTAGAACAACCAAACCTTTTGGTGTGCTTAGAGATCTAGATGTTGCTGTCTCTGGTAAAGCTATACCAATGTTGACGGCAGTTAGCATGCCAATTTGTGAACCGCAAACGTACAGATCAATTACAACTCTTCGCTTAGAGTAATTCCCCAAGGTTTATCAATCCGTGGAACAAGTGGATTTGCACGCTTAACTAAGCACTAATCTATGTAACCGAAGGTTCTTTGTATAAGATAGGATTGAACTAACAAGAGAACTAGTGATCTAGATTAAAGT
Source organism: Setaria italica (assembly GCF_000263155.2). NCBI lineage: Eukaryota > Viridiplantae > Streptophyta > Magnoliopsida > Poales > Poaceae > Setaria > Setaria italica. The sequence continues at coordinate 28,759,647 of NC_028458.1, read as the reverse complement.
ACATAGAGAGTATGGGTGGAAACAAGATAGATGAAATGCTTGTCCTAGGGATCTAGGATCACTTGTAGATGTAATCGCTATGCATTAAACAACTAGATCTAAGTGTTGTTGTGAGTGGATGTAAACCATACCCAACACTTTCCCTCTCGCACATTGTCACTACACGAGGGTACTTAATTATTGAAAGATAAGAACACGACATGATGATCATTCTAGGTAAGCAAATAAGCAACCCAAAGTAGCGCTGGCCAGCCATTACATGAAAGAGCATCATCAAGATATGATAGATAACAAACAGATCTTAAACAAAAGGTTCAGCAGTGTTGGCGCTAAAAGTCAGCCGATGGACCCTCAGCGTCGGACACACAACCAGGGAGAATCTGCTTAACTCCTGTTCGGGTGATCGCCCTGGCGCGGTTCACGCGGCGTGCCAGCCAATGTGACCTGTTGATTGGCAAGGAAGAAAACGTGTCAAATTTCCAGGGATTCCGATCGGCTAAAGTTTCGATCTCGAGGAGCGTATCAGCGAATCAGCCAATTTGCTATAAAAAGATAATCGGCTATAATATAGCCGACGATCACGTAGCGATTGTAAAGAAAACTACTTAGAGTAATCAAAACAAAGCTATGAAAACAACACTTGAAATAGATCTAATCGGCTATATAATAATAATGAATAGAAATAACAATAACAAAGCCGACAGTTCAAATCTCAAGCTGGATAACTGGTGATAAAACTAGAATAACAGATAAAACCTATAATTCTAGTAAATATCGATAACTGGTGAATAAATCTAAACAAAACGACAGCGATGCGCCCGAAGTTAAAGCTTAGATATTACTTGATAAGCGGAACTTATAGAATCGGCCGGAGATCGTGTCGATGCAGCCCTGCCAACCCGTACGAACTCGTGAAAGAAGAAAAGTATTTGGCGAAGTCGTCGACTTGAAAATAAAGTACGAGGAAATAGTAGATTGTTGTATTGATTGATGTGTTGTTTACAAATCTCTAAAGATGACTATTTATAGCCTGTTACAACAAATTTCCTAACCGACTAGGATCTATCTCTAATTTTAAACGAAAACGAATATTTACAAGTACAACTCGTATCAGAGTTGGTTATTGTATTCCTGCAGGCCAATCTTCCTCCATCTTCTTTCTCTGATCCACTTTAAGCCCATATTGGCCCAATCGCTCCAGCCTTTCAATCGGCCGATCTCCATCAACTCCATCTGCAAAAACACTGTAGCGCCAATCGACCGATCCCAAACTGTAGCACCAATCGGCCGATTCCCAATCGTAACCTTTCAATCTGCCGCATCGGCCAACCCTCTCCTTCCTTGACGCCGATTCCATACATGTCAAAATCTGGCGTCAACACATGCCCCCCAGTTTCGGAGTAAAACATAGCTTTTACCTTGAAATTCCTTTTCAACTTCTCCTCTGAAACAGACGCATTAAAAATATCCTTCCATTTCGTGGTCTCCTACCTAATGATTGCAATCATTTCAAAATGGGCGCCTGAGACAACCACTCCCCCAAAATTCGTGTAGACGGCGCGGAAAAAATCCCGCCTTTACGCGTTCTCGGACCGTTCTTAAATACCGGCACGTCCCACACTTCTCCTTCACAAGCCAGTAACTTCCTTTCTTTGGCGCACTAGTTTCCATCTTCTTCCGGTGCCCTCTTGGCTTCCAAGCAAATCCTCAGGCGACCCCCTAGTGGCGACACCATCAGCAACTCCTCCAGCAACAGAAACTCCGGCGGCAGCATCTCCATCGGCGGCGGCAGCAGCTCCATCAGCGACAGAGGTCCCACCGGCGGCCTCGGCGGCGGTAGCTCCACTAGCAGCCCCATCAGCGATGATGACCTTCATCCCGGAGGTATTTACCAGAACTTTTCTTTTTACTTTTACCGCCTAGGCATTAGCTTTTAGATCCATTCTTAGTTCTTCCCTTATTACCTTTTTAGGCGATTAGGCACCAAATCACCATTCGCCTTTCCGAAGATCCCGATCTCATTTGCTTAGGCCCTATGAGGAGTCCAGACCCAACCGATCTGATAAACTTAGAAACTCACAGAATACCATTCAAACAATCCCCAATGGAATTGGATCAGTGGTCAGGCACCTTTAGATCTTGGCCGAATGAAACCCCGGGTTGGAAAGAATGGTACCAAAGGATAGCCAACTCCAAGAGGGTTCAATGGGATGAACAAAAAATCGACCAGTGTATCAATCTTTCTCTGTCTCAGATGGATAGGAATGAGCCCTTGGTGATGGCAGCCTCCTACTTCTGGTCCGATGCCCTCAATGCTTTCCTCTTCGGCCATGGGCCTATGACCCCCACTCTGGACGATGTAGTAATGTTGACCGGCCTTGACATTTCCTCTCCCGACACCCTCTTCCATTATCTGGCCAAACCGACCTATCGGCTAGAGACAAAAGCAACCAGCAGGTGGAAGGGGTACATCAAGAACAACATGAAGACCGGGGCCGTTTCAGAGAGAGAGTACGTGACCTTCCTGATGATGTGGTTGGAGAAACATCTTTTCTGTGGCAGGGCAGTCGGTCCGTCTTCCAACACGCAAGCTTTGGCCGAAGCATTATCAAGAGGAGCCTCTGTCCCCCTTGGGAAACATCTGCTGGGATCGGCCTATCACATGCTGCATCAAATCAGTGTCAAACTATCCAAGGGAGAGCCGATTGGAAACCCAGGTGGCCACTGGTGGTTCATCAATCTCTGGATCAACTTGTATATGAGCAAGATCTCTCAGCATCGGGTGGAGCACATGACCTTCCCCAACATTGAATCGGAAGAAAACCCCACTATACGGCACCGATGCACTTCTTTCGGCGAGGCAGCATCAGTCTTCCCCGGTTGCCAGTTCACTGCCACCAAAGTAGCCGAATATTTCAGATGTTTTTATAATGGCTTCAGTGAAGAAACCACCAGCTGGTACCCGTATCAGAGGGCAGAGCCACTGTTTGAACTCCCTTTCTGTTATGACTCAACGACCAACACCTTTGAGAATGACCTTATGGACATCTTGATTAAACTGGGGATCTTACCGGCGAACTTTTTCTCGGGGAAGGATGCCCCTACTTATGAATTTTATAACCCATCAGTTGCGGCACAGCAGTTCGGCCTAGGTCAGCTGCTGATTTGAGTCTACTTCACCGGTCACGTGCAATTCCGAGACAAGCTCACTAAGGGCCTTGACTACAGTCGGCTGTGCGACCGAGTGCCTGATTCCAGCACCATCGATTTGAATGACTGGATAGTAGCTCCTTTTGCTGTCCAACCGTTCAAATTATGTTGGGTAGAATGGAAACAACATCTATTTTGTGCATCCCCCGCAACATACTGCAATGATCTGGATCCTGTGAACACCGACCCGAGTGCAGAGGTACTGCTTTTTCTTCAGTCTATTTGGATGTTATTTTCTTTCTTATGCCACAAATTTGTCACTAACTCTTGCTTTCTTTTATAGTCTGGGAGTCAACTTCCCCCAAAACGGAGCCGGAGTGGCAGGCCGATAGAGAACCGCTACCCGTACATGAAATTCCCACTCATCGGCCATCACGCCCTGACCATTGATGACATCACCACCGGCCGATTGAAATAGACGCCGAAGAAAGCCGTAAAGAAGACAAGCCGCCGAGTGCGCGCCCGAACGGAATCGGCCGATCAGTCTGCAGCGGCATCGGCGGATTCTTTGGCTGTGCCGATTCTCCCGGTCATCGAGGAAGATGATCCCCAAGCTGCTACGGAAGCTGGAGTGGCCGCTGCATCACTGCTACTGGAAGCCATTCAAGTAACCTCGTGTTCACATCCTCCTGAGCATTTCTCGATATTGACATTCCCTTTTATATTAGGCCGCACAAGATGCCCCGCCCCGGTGCCTCCGCAGCAATCGGCAACGCCCCAAGTAGAAATCGTAGCACCAATAGTCCCTCCTACTGAGGTAAAGAATCCCTTAACTCAATTTTTAATACTTAATCAAAAGCTTGACCGATTCTGATGCAGGCTACCCTTGGTACGTCAATTGTACCTTCTCAACAGCCATTGGCCAGGGAAACCACGGAGGTACGGCAATCACCACATATCATCAGATCTAACCATCTACATTATACTCATAAGAATTTGCTCCTTGTACCCTTCTCAGGAAGCTGGCCCGAGCAGGACGCTAATAATCGTTGAATCCTCCTCCTCTGATGAGCCGATCGCACCAGTTCCCGAACTAAGGGTAGCACTCCCGTTGATGCAAACAGAAGAGATCCGCTTCAAAGAGGTAAGAGACTTGCCACCCAAATCAGCCGATTTTCCTATTACTGTCAGCTAATCGATGCTTATCATTTTACTTTTCCTGCAGGAACAAGATACCCCAATAACAGCCTCTTCTCCTTCGTGGTCGCACTTTCTGATGACGAGGAGGTTGCCTCACGCCAGGTCACCCTGAGCTTAGTCCTTGATGACGTTCATGCCAAACTGGAAAGCATACGGACCCTCCTCCAAGAAGACATTGGCTCATTGGTGGAGGACGCTTCGCCGATTCGGCAGCTCTTTAGTGATATCAGCGGCCGAGTCCCAAAGGAGGCGGAAGAAGCCCTGGCGCCAGCTGCATACATCGAATCAATGCGGATCCCAGTGTTCAGGGCTTTGCACCACATGGCCGATCTCGCCAAGCTGGCTAAGGCTCGTGAGGAGGAAGACTCATACAAGCACCGAGCCCAAGATGTGCATCACCAGATCAACTTTCTTGAAAATTCCCGCCCGGGTATCGTTGGTGCCATAGATCGCCTCAAGCGCTGAAGGGCGGAGCTCGCCAAGGAGATGGAGCAGGTGACTAGGGACATAGCCATTGAAGAGAAGAGACTCCAAGACCTCCCCTCTGTTATCGCTGAACTGAAGCAAGAGAGACAAAACCTGGCCCACGAAGCAATCAGACTTCATCGTCACATGCCAGAAGTCCCAGGATCGGCCGATGACGACCAGCGAATCTTAGACTCGGCCAATCAAGTTAGGCAATGAGCGATTGCAGCCATTAATGCCCTCCTTGGATGAACTGTAAAAAAGCTAGCCGCTCTATAAAAATATTGAAGCCTTTTGTCCGTTTAGCGTATGAATCCAACTATAACCCGTCCTTCGTGGTGGCTTTTCATTTATTACCCCTTTTACTCCAATGGGACGCATCTTACCAAACTCTCACCCCTTTTCTCTTTATAAGTACGAGACCCCGTATTGTTTTGGAAGGCACTCGCCTCGCTCGTCCTCTTCTCCTCTGGTAGTTCATACCATCGGACTATCACCAAGATGTCTTCTTCATCTTCTTCCTTTTCCTCCTCCTTCGTCAACCAGGTATGAGATCTTACTTCGCCCTCTGTTCCATGGTTTGATGTTATGATTAATCTGACGTCGAGCGGCCGTTTGTCAATTTTTTAGCCGAGGCGCCTTAGTCCCAAACTGGAACGGGCAATCGAGATCATGCACTCCGATGAACCGTTGTCGCAGGAGGACAAAGACTTGATCAGAGCTCATCGTGAAGAACTTAGGGACTATGTTCTTGCAGAAGTCAAGCGGATCTAGGATCACATCGACACCAACTACTCTAGGCGGCCGCCAGTCAAAAGGAGTCATCCGCTCCCTCGCCCAGTCGCCCTTGAAGACGCTGCAGCGGGAATGTCTCAACCACCGCTTGACTGGAGCCATCCTCTTCCTCGTCAGGTTGAGGCTGAAGCCGCGATGAAGGATGTGGAGGAGAGAAGCGTCCGTCTCTTGATAGAACTAGATCAGGTAGAGAGGGAGCTTAAGAAAAAGCATAGTTAATAGATGTGCTGGTATTTTTGTTCTAAGGGCGACTTGTACCATGTCGGCCATGTACCCTATTGCTTGTACCGAATAATAAATCGGCCAAATTGAACGAATGTCTTGTTCTCGAGGCGATGTTATTTTTGCATCGGCTACAAGATCTACTAGGAGCTGGCCGCACCATCTTGATACAATCCATAACTAATTATGCATCAACCCATATACTAGGATAGTATCTTTTCAGGTACATCCCATTCAAGGCCCTCGTGAACTCCTCTCCCTCGACATCTCCAGAATGTATGTGTTTCCGGGAGCGCATCGGCCGATTTTAGATGGCCCTTCCCAAGTGGGCGACCATTTACCGAACTTGGGATCTTTAGACCCTATCGGCAACACCAACTTCCATGCCAAATCTCCTTGGGCGAATTGCTTGACTTTGACCTTCTTGTTGTACCACCTGGCCACTCGCTTGTTATTCTCCTCAATGCTGATCAGGGCCCTCAATCGTTGACCTACCAAATCGTCGAGTTCTTCCTTCATGAGTGAGTAATAATCATCGGCCGTTAACTGATCTTGAAGCAACGTGCATCTTGACCCCATCCTTAATTCCCAAGGCAACACTGCCTCGTGACCATACACCAATTGATAAGGAGATACCTTAGTGGCCCCGTGGCAGGCCATCCTGTAAGCCCATAAAGCTTCGGTCAAACACAAGTGCCATTTTTTAGACTGTTCCTCAATCTTCCTTTTTATCAACTTAATTATCCCCTTATTGGACGATTCGTCTTGGCCATTAGCTTGAGCATAATATGGAGAAGAATTCAGCAACTTGATTCCCATATCGGCCGTGAATTCCTCGAATTCTCCTGAAGTGAACATCGTCCCTTGGTTGATTGTGATGGTTTGAGGAATACCGAAACGGTAAACAATGTGGTCCCTTACGAAATCGACCATAGCGGCCGATGTCACAGCCTTCAATGGGATTGCCTCCACCCATTTGGTAAAGTAGTCAGTGGCTACCAATATGAACTTGTGCCCCTTACTTGAGGGAGGATAAATTTGTCCGATGAGGTCTATTCCCCAACCCCTGAATGGCCATGGCTTGATTATCAGATTCATAGCCGATGCCGGTGCACGTTGTACGTTGCCAAACTTCTAACAGTCTTGACAACCTTTATAATACTTGAAGCAGTCTTCGAGTATCGTCGGCCAATAATATCAATTATTCCTAATCATCCACTTCATTTTATGAGCTGATTGGTGGGCTCCGCATACCCCTTCATGGATTTCTCCCATCAGGATCTTTGCCTCTTCTGTCCCCAGGCATTTGAGCAGAACTCCATCAATCATTTGGTAAAAAAAATCACCATCGAGTAGCACGTACTTTGTGGCTTGAAAACGTACTCGCCGATCCACTTTCTTGGACGGATCCCTTAAGTAATCAGCGATCTCCTTTCGCCAATCGTCGGCTGCGAGTTCCAGAATCAGAGCGCCCTGAATCGGCCAATACCCGGACGCATGTTGTGCGAGCCTATTGGCCTCTTCATTATAATCTCTGGGAACATGCTCAATAAATGCAATCTTGAACTCTTTTAAAAGTTGGAGGCAGTCCTCATAGTAAATCCGCAGGACGTCATCTTTACATTATGATCTTCCCGTTAGCTGGTCTACGATAAGCATGGAATCCCCAAAAATCTCCACAGCGCCAGCTTTGATCTCTCTCAAAAATTGAATGCCTTTTAGGACAGCTCGGTACTCTGCCTGATTATTGGTCGTGGAAGCTTCTATCGGCAGAGAGAAATCATAGCTTGCCCCCCGAGGCGATATGAGAACGATGTCGATCCCTGATCCGGCGCCACATGACGAAGATAGAGTCCATGGAGCCAGCTCCACGACGGCAATTTCTGGTCCGCAGTGTTGGGCCATGAAATCGACCATGACTTGACCCTTGACAGCTTTGGCCGATTCATACCTCAGGTCAAACTCTGACAGAGCCAGGATCCATTTTTCGATTCGTCCTTTCAAAATCGGCAATGATAGCATGTACTTTACCACGTCGTCTTTACATACGACTATGCATTCTGCCGACAAAAGGTAGTGCCTGAGCTTGGTACATGAGAAATAAAGACACAGGCAAAGCCGTTCCACTGGGGAGTATCTTGTCTCCGCATCCAGAAGTCTTCTGCTGACATAGTATATTACTCGTTCCTTTCCTTCGAACTCCTGTACCAGCGCCGATCTAATAGCCCGTTCGTAGGCCGATAAGTATAGTCTGAACGGCTTATCCGCTTGTGGTGGGACCAACACAGGTGGCAAGATCAGATGTTGCTTGATGTCTTCTAGTGCTTTTCGCTGTTCTTCTCCCCACACGAACTCCTGGTCAGGCTTTAATTTCAATAACGACGTGAAAGCTTGAATACGCCTAGACAAGTTGGATATAAATCTTCTGATAAAGTTAACTTTGCCGATTAGAGATTGCAACTCAGTTTTGTTCTATGGGGCTACAACCTTGTTGATGGCCGCTATGATCTTTCGGTTGACTTCTATCCCGTGCTCGTGGACCATGAATCCCAGGAACTGCCCGGCCGATACGCTAAATGCACACTTGTTCGGGTTCATTTTCAAACCATGCTTCCTTGTACATTCCAATACCTCTTGCAAATCGGCCAGATGTTCCTGATGTCCTTTCGACTTGACCACAACATCGTCAATGTAGATTTCCACCAGAACGCCGATGAGTTTGTGGAAGACATAATTCATAGCCCGTTGATATGTAGCACCGGAGTTCTTTAATCCGAAAGTCATCACTACCCACTCGAATAAACCGAGGTGGCGCAAACACCTGAAAGCCATTTTTGAAATGTCTTCTTCAGCCATTAATATCTGATTATACCCAGCATTGCCGTCCATAAAACTGATGACTTTATGTCCTGCGGCAGCATCTATCAACACATTGGCTGTCAGCATTGAATACCCATCCATCGGCGTAGCCTGATTAAGGTTTCTGAAATCAATGCACACGTGTAGCTTTCCGTTTTTCTTGTATACGGGTACAATGTTGGAGATCCACTCGGCGTAACGGCACTGCCGAATAAATTTTCCTTCAATCAGTTTTGTAATTTCGGCCTTTATGTCAGGTAGAATTTTAGGATTGCATCGTCGTGCGGGCTGCTGATATGGCCGATATCCCGGCTTTATAGGAAACTGGTGTTCAACAATGGATCGGTCTAAACCAGGCATCTCATAATATTCCCAAGCAAAACAATCTTTAAATTATTTCAATAAATTCGTCAATTTACACTTGTATTCTAGATCCAAGTTAGCACTAATGTACGTCGGCCTCAGCTTGGTGCCATCACCTAGATCTATCATCTCTAATGAATCGGCCGACGTAAACCCGTGCCCCAGCTTCCCATCTTCTCGGACGAACTGATCCATCTAATCTGAATCTTCAGAGCCGACTACTCGGATCGGCTGTAGGCCAAAATCGGACACTTTCAGGAAATCAGTGTCCCAAGTTCTTCCGGATATGCACTTGACGTGTTCGCAGCTCCACTGTTACGTATCGGCCGCAGCAACACTGTAAGCGGAATTGGCAGTGACTATTTCGATGTCGTCGCCGACCCATTGTACGAGGCATTGATGCATTGTAGAAGGGACACAGCAGTTTGCGTGTATCCAATCGTGGCCAAGCAACATATTGTAGGACCCTTTGCCATTTATAACAAAGAAGGTAGTGGGAAGGGTCTTATTGCCGATGGTGAGGTCGACGCAGAGCGCCCTGCGTGCGGGAGACACGTTACCCTCGAAGTCCTTGAGCATCATGTTTGTCTTGGTTAGATCCTCATCGCTTTTACTCAGCTTTCGGAACATGGCGTACGGCATGATGTTGACTGCAGCGCCTCCACCTACTAGCAGCCTGGTGCCGGGTCGACCGTTGACGTGCCCTTTGAGGAACAGTGCCTTGAGATGTTGTCATTTTTCATCTTCGGGTTTTTCAAAAGTGGCTGTCATCGGCTCCAAAGCCAATTCCGCCATCTGTTCCTCCATCTTCGTTGTGTCATGCCGATCAGCGGGAGCCATGAACTCCATCGGCAAGATGAACACCATGCTGACATCAGCTGCCGAATCCTGGCTGCCATCTTCCTCATTGCTGTTTCTTTTGGGGAACCAGACTCGAGACCTGTCATCCTTCTGATCCACCATATGCTTCTACTCTTCTTCCTGTTGTTCCCATTGGTGCAGGCGTTGGATTCTTCATTTTTGGGATTTGGTCAATCCGTCAAGGCACCACTTGGGGTTCACCGGTTTGGCTGGCGGTCTGGCGCGCTCCTAGTCTTGCTCCTGCCCTAGGGGATTTTCATCTGACACCCGAGCATTGGCTATATCCTCTAGCCGATCGTGTGCGCTGGCTCTGCCCCCTGGTCGGTCGTGCTGGTCAGACTTGCCCCCTAGCCTATCATATTGCTTGCGTCTGTTCCTTGGTCGATCATATCCGTCCATTCTACCCCCCAGCCGATCACGCACTGAAAGGCGCCGATCCTCTTGTTCACGCCAGTTTCTGCTGATTGGCTCTGATCCTCTGTCCCTGGAGCGAGACCTTCTGAATGGGCAATTATTGTGATATGGACCGCTGCACTCCGGACAATTATCGACCGATGGCAACCTGAGGTTATTTTCCCAGCAATGGATGAAGAACGGGCATCGCCAATGATCTTCATGTCGTCGTATCATCTCTTCACAATATCTCAAACTCTCTTGTTGCCGCTGATATTTATTGAGCAGAAATTGGGAAGTAATAGGTCTGCACGGCCTTTCCGATCCTTCGCCTTCGTCATCAACCCGTCCCTTCCCCTTAATATCTTCCACAGCAGCCTGATTCCTGGGGTCCACAGCGCCACTCCTTTTAGCCGATTTCGATGTCAGAACCTTGGTTTGAAGCACGTTCCTCCCCGTATCAACCATGTTAGTGCGGAAAGGATGTTGATCGATCTTCATTGGCTTTGCTGGCTTTGTCGGGACTTCGAACTTGAGCCTGCCTTGCTCGATGGCCGATTGTATCTGCTGGCGGAAGATCCTGCACTCGTTTGTGTCGTGGGACGTGGCGTTGTGCCATTTGCAATACTTCATCTTTTTTAGTTGCTCGGCCGATGGGATTGTATGATACGGTGAGAGCTTGATCTGCCCCTCCTGGAGAAGTAGGTCGAAAATTTTGTCGGCCTTTGACATGTCGAAACCGAACGCCTCCGGTTCCTTTTCCCCGAAAGGACACGATATCGGCTTCTTTCCTTTAACCCACTCTGCTAGGCCAATTTCCGCTTCCTCCTCAGATTCAGATCCCTCTAAGTATCCCACTTTCTTCTGAAAATTTCTTCGCTGATCAAAGGGGCGTACTTCTTGTCCGGACAATCGGTGAACGATCTGACTCAGACTCTCGAACTCCTGGGATGCATATTTTTCCTTGATATGTGGTAGGAGGCCTTGGAAGGTGATGTCGGCCAGCTGTGCATTGGTCAGGACTAGGGTGTAGCATTTGTTTCTGGCTTCTCTAAACCTTTGCACATAATTGGTCACGGGCTCATCGCTTCTTTGCTTGAGGCTGGTCAGATCTGAGAGCTTCATCTCATGCACTCCCGCGTAGTAGTATTTATGGAACTGCTTCTCCAGGTCGGCCCAAGTAACTATGGAGTTGGGCGGTAGCGTAGTGAACCACTAGAAAGCCGACCCGGACAGGGACAATGAGAACAGACGCACCCGTAGAGAATCCTGTGTAGCCGCCTCCTCGCATTGGATGATGAATCTGTTCAGATGCTCCACAGTTGAAGTGTCATGTAGCCCCGAAAACTTGGTGAAGTCAGGCACTTTGTACTGATGGGGAAACGGCAACAGATCGTAGGCAGGTGGGTACGGCGTACTGTACGTGTAAGTTTGTACCTTCGGCTTCAACCCGAACTGATCTTGAATCACTTCCACTATCCTTGCCGTCCAGTCCACTTGCTGCTGATGAATTACTGGCTGAGGAATTGGCACATGTTGGTGGATCGGCGGCGGGATGACCAGGTGATGAATCAAGGTATGCGGCGGATTTTGAGGTAACATGGCCAGCTGAGCGGTTGTCATCTGGTGACGCAGCGGACCGGCCATCTCATCATACAGTATCATTGGCGCCGCCCCTCGGAGCACCTCCGCAGTATCTTACCCCTGCTGATTTCTGACGTGGCAGGTTGATACTGCAGAATCGTCGGCCGGACGACCGATTGGAATGGTGCCTGGATTGGAGAGCCTCCATAGCCGCTGATTGATCCAGAACGGCCGATGTCGATGGTGCCCTCCAAGGCGCTGAATTTGATGGCAATGAATGCACAGAGGAAATCTGAGCAGGCTGAGGCGGCGCTTGTGTCTGAAAGCATGGTGCACCGCTATATCCTGGATGCATTGAAAGCAGTGAAGCATTATGTCCTCTATGTTGAGTTTGGCATTGGCTGAGGAGCCGAGTGAGACGTGCTTGGAAAGCTCCAGACTGGGGCAGTAATGGGCGGGGCGTATGCTAGCCCCTGATATCCTTGAGATATGCCATTGGCCAGGGAGCTGATGACGGCATTGTATACCCTGTTAGCCATCACTGGGGATTGATCGATGAAGGTCTGGTAGACGGACTGTTGGACCATGTCGGACATCTTGCCCGAGTCCTCAGCGATGGTGATCTGGCGGGGAGTTGGGAAAGGAGCTTTCTTGACAGTCTCCCCGCTCCTGGTATGACCGAAAGATTGCAGACATGTTTTCCGATATTGCTCTATCTGCTTTTCCAACTCTTCTTTCCGGTCATCCTTGAGATCTGCTTCGGTCACTTCGATGATGTTGTCTTCGGAGATTTCAGCATCTTTTGTCATGTTGGATGTTGAAGTGGTCCCACTGGGCGTGCCAAAAGTGTGTTGGCGCTAAAAGTCAACTAATTGACCCTCAGCGTTGGACACACGACCCGGGAGAATCTGCTTAACTCCTGTTCGGGTAATCGCCCTGGTGCAGTTCGCGCGGCGTGCCAGCCAATCTGACCTGTTGATTGGCAAGGAAGAAAACGTGTCAAATTTCCAGGGATTCCGATCGACTAAAGTTCCGATCTCGAGGAGCGTATCAACGAATCGGTCGATTTGCTATAAAAAGATAATCGTTTATAATACAACCGACGATCACGTAGCCATTGTAAAGAAAACTACTTAGAGTAATCCAAACAACGCTATGAAAACAACACTTGAAATAGATCTAATCGGCTATATGATAATAATGAATAGAAATAACAATAACAAAGCTGACAGTTCAAATCTCAAGCTGGATAACTAGTGATAAAACTAGAACAACAAATAAAACCTATAATTCTAGTAAATATCGATAACTGGTGAATAAATCTAAACGAAACAACAACGATGCGCTCGAAGTTAAAGCTTAGATATTACTCGATAAGCGGAACTTACAGAATCGGCCGGAGATCGTGTCGATGCAGCCCTGCCAACCCATACGAACTCGTGAAAGAAGAAAAGTATTTGGCGAAGTCGCCGACTTGAAAATAAAGTACGAGGAAATAGTAGATTGTTGTATTGATTGATGTGTTGTTTACAAATCTCTAAAGATGGCTATTTATAGCCTGTTACAACCAATTTCCTAACCGACTAGGATCTATCTCTAATTTTAAACGAAAACAAATATTTACAAGTACAACTCATATCGAAGTTGGTTATTGTATTCCCGCAGGACAATCTTCCTCCATCTTCTTTCTCTGATCCACTTTAAGCCCATATTGGCCCAATCGCTCCAGCCTTTCAATCGGCCGATCTCCATCAACTTTGTCTGCAAAAACAGTGTAGCGCCAATCGGCCGATCCCAAATTGTAGCACCAATCGGCCGATTCCCAATCGTAACCTTTCAATCTGCCGCATCGGCCAGCCCTCTCCTTCCTTGATGCCGACTCCATACGTGTCAAAATCTAGCATCAACAAGCAGTTACAAATCAAGATCTCCATACAACCCGAGTATAAAAAGAGAGACTTTACCCCATGATCTTACACATGTTGACAGAATTTTGGGTAAAGATCGCCCTGTAGATCAACTAGACTGAAGACGATGAGGAACAAGGGTAGAAAGCCCCAGGCCGATTGGCCTAGGCACCTCCAAGCCGATCGGCTTGGGAGGTTTCTTCCTCCTCTGGTGCTCCGCTTCGCATGGCTTCTTGTAGATCCAATCATCTCTCCATTTTTCCTCCTTGCGATGGTAGTGGATGGTGTTTACGTGGTGTTTTCTTATCTCCCTCCAACCCTCGTTCAAGTAATTCATGAGGGGATATTTATAGTCTCCAATAGGTGGCGGCTCTGGGTCAATGGTCGATGGAATAACCCTAGAGATGTGGTGGACGTCACGCAGAAGAAATGAGAGGTCGACCAGCCCCTGGAATAGGCAGGCCAATCGGCCCAGAGGGTCCCAGGCTAATCGGCCTGGTCCCTTCCTGGCCCTTCTGGTCCTCTCCTTCCTCGTGCTGGCTTCCCACCATGACCCATTGTAACAGCCTTGGATGAAAATCCTTCGCGTCAATCTTAATCCGAGTCCTGATCACCTGTCTCAGTTTTTTCCAGGCCTAAGTGTTCCACCTCCAAAGCTCCCGACCCCTTCGATCCGACCACTCACCGTATTTTCCCCGTTCCGACCCCGCCGACCCCCAACCCACCGTCGGATCTTCCTAAGCCATCCCACAATGTTGCCCTTCAGTTTGAGCCGTGGACCACCGAGACTGACCGGTAGGCCCACGAGATCCTTTCCCCCAGATCTCCCGCGACAGGCGCACTCGAGTTGCATGCCCGCTTCAGAGTTCCCCAGCCGCGTGGCTCAACTCCTCCGACGCCCGCCGCTCTGCCTCGTCGCCGGCCCACGACCGGATGGATTCTCGCGCCCCCTTCCCCAATCGCGGCGGAAGCTCCCCTGCTACCCTTTCTGCAGCACCTCGCCGCCCGCGCCCATCATCACATCGCCAGATCCCGGCCGCAGAGCCCGATGCCGCCCATCTTTTCCGTCACCTCGCCACAGTCGCGCCGCCCCGGTCCTTGCTACGCGACGATTCCTCCTCCGCCAACGCAGACCGCGGCAGCGACCGCTCCTTTTCCGCCTTGTCAGAAGCTCCGCCCCGACAATCTGTTGCTCCGCGCTCGCCCGCAGGACCGCAGCCGCCTGTCTTCTCACCTGTGCGCCCTCGTTTCTAGCGTCGTTTTCTCGGTCACTTCTATCAGATCCACCGCACGACGACGCCCGCCTCCGCCAAATCTCAACCACCGGCAAACCCGCGCCTGCGCCGCCCTGACGTCAGTGCCCAATGACCGCCGGTGTCATCCCCGAAGTCCTGCTCCACCACCCTCGTCGCTCAATCGCCGCCCCGGCAGAGCACTCCATCGCTTCTTCCCCGGCCTTCGCACCGCTCCCCCCTATCACTTCCGCGCCACTATAAAATGGGATGAAGAAGCCCCACCGGAGTTCCCCTTTGCCCTAGCTGCCCTCTCTCTTACTCCCTGTTTGAGCTCACAGCGCCACCACCTCAGTCTGAGGAACTCTCCTCTCCGCGCAACACCCCTTTCCCCAATGCACCAGCCACTGCTTTCAGTGCCGCCCAAGAGCTTGCTGTGATCCACAAGAAGCACCGCCGCCGCCGGAACACCGCCGGACATCCTCGCCGCTGTCCCAAGCCCCTTAGTCCTTCCGCCCAAGCCTTCTCTCTAAGACGAAGGTAGGCTGCCGACCCTTGTTCGCCTTGTCCGACCCCTCCTATCCGCCCGATCCCGGTTCCGTCTCGCCCGACCCTGTCTGTTCCGCCGACCCTTCTCCGCCTCGCCCGAGGGCTCGGCTGTATCTTTTTCTTTGAACCGAGGGTGTATGTGTAAAACTTGGGAACTTCTCAGCGTTAAGTCTGAGGACCCCTAGCACATCTATTCCTCTAGAATAAGGGCCAGATCATAAGTTCCTCCCCCTCCGACCCTTACACCTTGATCTCCATCAACTCCATCGAACCTCCCCACCCTCCTGTAACTTGCCGCAAGTTTCTGGGCTCAAACTTGCAAGTGTTGCTGTTGAAATAACCATCTATGCTAACCAATGCATTGCATTCGTGTAGAGCTGCATCTCGCCGACGGCTACTACGAACTGCACCCGGCGCCAGAAGACGAAGGTGTAGCTGAGCTCCTGCCTCCAGAAGCCGAAGCTGCCCAAGAAGACGAGCAGTTCCCCTCCTCCTTGCTCGAAGGCAAGCCCCGGATGCATGAATCCCCTATGATTTACCAGACTTGCGCATGCCTTCTTTAACATGCTTGTGCATTTACGTATAGGAGTTGTTTGGAACCATAGATGCACAACTTAGCTCCCTTGATCTGAACACTAGCAGTTGGACCGAGTAGATGCTTGCTTAAATAGGAAATGGTAAAAGCCGAGTGATGTCCTGTCACTCGCGAGTTGTAGGAGTTGGATGTTTACCCTTCTGTTACAACTATAAGGACGATGGACGGGGCAGGGTTTTGGGTAACTCTTTGGTGGTCGGTCGATCGCCCCGTCTGTCTAGGAAACTTGCTAAGGCCCGACAGTGGTGGTGTTCGTGATCAAGTGTTTGAAAGTACTAATCTCATACCTAGTATGGGATGGGGAAGCCTAGTACCTGATCGAACTAGGGCGTGGCTTATACCCCTGATGTCCCTGGAACGAGGTTCTCATGGTGCATCATGTGGGTGCAAGTGCGGTCACAGTACGGCAGAGGCCGGGACTGTGGAGCATTGCATGCCAAGGGAAGTTTGGACCTGACACGCGCCTGGGAATTGATGGGGACGGCCGACACAGGAAGCGCCCCTTGTGGTGTGCGGATGTCGTGAGATTAGGTTCGCCATGCATGGTTAAAAAACTCAAATCGATTCATCTGCCTCTCACAGTTTGAGACTGCTTGATCTCTATGTCACCCTGAGTAAATAAGGAATCTGATGATATGGTCTTGTTGATGATGTATATACCTTTGGTTGGTTCTTGGTTGCTTAGAATAGGTTGCAAACTTAGACTGGATAATGAACTTAGAACCGGAGCTAAAACTTGAAAGTAGGGATACACCTAGCGCTTTTGGCAAACAAACCCCTCAGCCAAAAAGCCTCGCATGTCTAGAAGAGATAGTTTAGCGAGCTTCCTGTCGGTTAAGTCTTGTTGAGCTTAGTAGCTCAGCCTTGTTGTGGCTCTTCTTTTTCAGGAGAAGTTGCTGCCTCTGAGCCTCCTTCTGCCGGTACTTGGCCGCCCCAACTCCCTCCGGGTTGGATGGTTGAGTGGGATCCCTCCTCGGACGGCGAGGAGAGGGATCATTGACGTCCCGGTTGGCCTCACCAGGGATGCCCGACCCCGA
The DNA here is from genome assembly GCF_000263155.2 of Setaria italica. Classification (NCBI taxonomy): domain Eukaryota; kingdom Viridiplantae; phylum Streptophyta; class Magnoliopsida; order Poales; family Poaceae; genus Setaria; species Setaria italica. The sequence continues at coordinate 28,742,435 of NC_028458.1, read as the reverse complement.
CGAGTTAGCTTCCGCTAGCTGTTTTACCTTTTGTTGTTTTTCTGCTGAACCTTGTAAAACTCTGATGTTGTTTTTATGGCCAAACTAAATGGTTAATTTGTTAACTCAGTGGACTTGTTGTATTCTCTGGAACCGCTCACCTTCGTGTGGGTTTGCTATTCGGTCCTGTTCAAGTGGTTAAATCGGATGAAATCCGACGGCACTTCGTGTTTACTCGGTGTAGGCATGAGCGTCGCGTGTCATGCGGCTAAATCATGTTTAACCAAGCAAATCCAAAGTGGATCCGCCACACCCATGTCTAAATATCCATTAAGCCCTTTATACAAACCCCCTTGATTATGTCGTATTTCCTACCAAAATACAATATTCTCCAAAATACAACACATATGCAATAATGGGGTTATTCCAGATGCCAAGTGGCGGGTTAGCATAAGAATAAGCATGACAACACTAGTTAAATAGCACTAAAAGTGTGTCAATAATAAGGGTCAACAATCCCCCCACTCTTAGCTCTTGCTCGTCCTCAAGCAAGTTAGGCAACTATAAACTTCTCTAGCAAGTTTGAACAAAGATTTTGAACTAAACCTAAGCAAGCGAGTCAAGTACCTAGCCTTCAAACAAAAGATCAGAGGAGCAGCTAAGATAATCAAAGTATGGGTGTTCAAAGATTTATCTAAGCAAAGATTCCTCATAGCTATTATGCAGAACCAAGTAACTCCAAGAATCAACTGCACTTACTTTCTAGCTTTCTTCGAAGGGTTTTTCTTTCATCATAAAACAATCTCCCTGCAGCAAAATGGAAACAAGAATTCTTTTCCACGTGCTTAGATGTCACTCAAAATGGAGGCTATCCTACTTATTTGCAAGCTCTCATCTCTCAAAAGTCACTCAATTATAAGGTGGAGCTTGGGTAAGCGTAGCTGGAATTAGAACTTATATTATCGAATTAAGAAAACTCTCTAATGGTTGCCTACCTTCTGAGCCATTGATCATAAGAATATCCACATAATGTGAGGTTTTCAAGGATGAGAAGATATAGAATGGTGGACATGTGCAAAGGCAAATAAAATAATGACTCTTAGGCTCAAGCGATGTCCTCAATGTTAGAATCCGTTCAGTAAACAAGTTCATCTTTTCTTTGCACCTCTCTTTATCTTCATGACAGTAAAAACTCCTCCTTTATTTCTTTCTCTCTTTTCCTATTATTTCTTTTTTTTTCCTTTTCTCAATACTATTCTTTCTTTCCTTCCTTCTTTCTTTCTTTTTTTTAATCTCTTCTCCAAACCTCCTCATAACACCACACCATAAAATCAGTTTTAGATCCTTCGAGAGACCTTCCAGGAATTTCCTGCGTGAAAACCGAGGCAAAGGAGCCCTAGGCCGATCGGCCTGGAGGGGACCAGGCCAATCGGCCTGACCTCTCCTTTCCTCCTCTCTAGCTCTTTCTTTCTGGTGAAGCTTCCTTATCTTGCATCTGTCCAAAAATTTCATAAAGCTCGATGTGAAACGGAATAGATCTTCGTATAATGGGTTGTGTTCAAGGAGTAGGTAATAAATTGATAATTTTATGGTTCGAGTTTAGGAATTCAGTAGAAAATATGATTGCTCCAATAAAGAACTCTCATTACTGAATATTGACGAGGCTAGAAATCAGAGATGGTAAAAGGATATGATCAATGCTCAGAATTAAAGCAAACCAAGAGAGAGCGATCCTAACTCAAATCAAAGCATCAATTCTTGCTTATGGTGGTATGAATAAATATTTTTAGGCATTGGGTAGGATAGGCAAAACTCTCAACCTAGTAGAAAACTTGATCAGTCTTGTTTTTGTAGAGGTTTTAGATAAGCAATAAAATTTTAAATCACCTCCAATTCAAGCCTTACTCATAAAGCATAATCAAAACCAAAGCACTTGATGATCATAAAGCATGGGCATTGCATAAACAAACCGATTACTAAACTCCACAACAAAGATTTAGAATTCATGACAATGCTGATGATCCAAAGTTGCAAAGACAAAATAAAAGACAAGCAAGCCAAGGTAGACACTAAAAACACTCGCACGATCCTCAAATTTATTCATGCTTTTCTTCTCACAAAGACACTAAAGTAGAGATCTAGGCCTAAGTCTTCCCAGAAGCTTAAGAAGACTACTACTTTATCTACTTTTAATTGAAATAAAAATACTAAATTAGACTCTCACATGACTCGACTCAACCAAACTAGATCCAAAAACTCATACGAGCGGAGATCCCCCCCCCCACACGCTTAAAATCTACGACTTCCTCGTCGTAACCATATGAAGTAAAAAGGGAGAGACGCTCATAAATGCACTAGTGATGCTGCTTGCACACGGAACGGTTGCTGCTTCCTTCACCATGAGCCTTGTTCTTCCTCATGTTGCCGCACATCTGGAAGAGTTTCCTCATGTTCCTTTGCAAGAACTTGAAGTCATCATCCTGACGGCAATCATTATCTTCTACTCTTTGATCTAGAGCTTGCAAGGCTTGCATGACATCCTTGACAGCATCAAAGAGGTAGTGGATGTTCTTCCTGCAAGCGGTGTAACACGTACTATCATGCTCCTTCGGTTCTAGCCCGTCATCTTCCTCCTTGCTTTTCTTCATCTCATCAGCCCCATCCCAGTACATGTTGGCATCTTCTTCGTCATCACGGCCTGTAGCACCCTAGGATCCAGGGCTCCTATCATCCTACGTAGTCAGCCAGCAAGTACTTGAGCATCTTCTTCACATAGCTCTTGCGCTTGATCCCGAGGAGCCTTGCTGAACACCTTTTAGGAGTGACGACAACCTCCTTCTTCTTCTTGGTTGCTTCATCATCACTTGAGAGGACGATGAGCTTGCAATCCGCGAGCTTTCCCGACGGCACCTTGCCTCCAACACTGATGCGAGTGTTACAAGCAGTCCTTGGTGGAGTTTTAGGACCCAACTTGCACCGCTTGGTTTCCATGTGAAGGGTGAAGGTGGCAGCCAAGGGAGGGGGTGGTGCCGATTGGCTTGGGGAGATCAGGCCGATCGGCCTGGCCTCCTCCTTCGCCAGTTGCAGCCCCCTCTCATCTCTTAAGCTCTTGGACATCGCCACTGCACTTTTTTTCTGGTTGGGTGGATCTGAATTGCTTGTGTAGATGCAAAACTCAAAATAAAATTGTCCTCATTATATACTCTTGAAATCTTGGCCAAGGATCCATACATTTCCAAAAACTTACTCACCCTTTCCTGCAAAAATTCACTTCTATATTTTGTCATTACCAAAGATGGGAAATGGGGAACTGAATCGGAGGCGAAAACCTCCCAGTCTGATCAGCCTGGGGCTACTGGGCCGATCGGCCTAGGGGGTTTTCAGCCCTTTTGCCTCCCAAATTTTCATGGAAGCGCATACATCTAAAAAAAATCTAATTTTTCGAGTCCCACACAAAAATTCAAAAGAAAATAACAAAATTTAAGATAAAGTATGTACAAGGTACCTATTTTAGTGTCGTTAGGCTTGACATGGTAGTTCCTCCTCTAGGGTGTAAACATCAACATAATTGATAGGCACGACGTCAGGTTCCAAGAATACCGTTAGTCGTTATCCATTCACAATATATTGATCTCCTTTGACATCCATGATTGTCACTACTCTGGTAGGTGATACAGAATGAACCATGTATGGTCCATCCCACATGCTCATTAATTTTCCTTTATCGAAGAGTTTGAACCTAGAGTTGAACAGTAGCACTTTATCTCCTTCTATGAATTCTTTCTTGTGAAGCCTTTTATCGAACCACCTCTTTATTCTCTCCTTATAAATGCTTGCATTGTGGTCAGCTTTAAGCCTCATCTCTTCTAAATCACTGATTTCTTAATTCTTCTTTTTACTCTTGTAGCATCAACATCAAGATTCATCTCCTTTAGAGCCCAATAGGCTTTATGTTCGAGTTCAACGGGAAGGTGGCATGTTTTTCCATAGACGAATTGATACGGGGTCATACCTATAGGTGTTTTGTGAGCCGTCCTGTATGCCCATAATGCTCCATCTAGCTTTTTTGACCAATCCTTCCCTCCTTTGATTACCATCTTCATCAAGATATCCTTTAGTTGTTTATTAGAAGTTTCCGCTTGTCCATTTGTTTGAGGATGATAGACTGTAGACACTCTATGTTCGATCTCCAATTTTGATAGACATGTGCCAAAATCTTTTCCCATGAAATGTGATCCTCCATTGCTGATCAAGATTCTTGGCCCTCCACACCTGGGAAATATTATAGTCTTGATCATGTCAATTGATTCTCCCGTTGATGGCTTCTGACATGGAATAGCTTCTACCCATTTAGACACGTAATCAACCATGACCAATATGTGCTCAAATCCGTGTGAGTTTAAGAATGGTCCCATGAAATCTATACCCTAAACATCAAATAAATCCACCTGCAAATTGTAGTTCAACAGCATAGAATTTCTAGCTGAAATATTTCCTATTCTTTGGCATTCCGGGCAAGTAGCAACGAATCTCTTTGCATCTTCATGCATCTCTAGCCAATAAAATCCGCTTGCCCAGACTTTTGCTTGAGTTCTGAAGTGTCCATAATGTCCTCCATATTCTGATGAATGAAATTTTTGAAGTGCCGCTTCTCTTTCTTCTCTTGGTATGCATCTTATTAATACTCCATCGGCTCCATATCTATATAGGTAAGGTGCAGACCAATATTATTTCTTGTTTTCAGCAACCACTTTTCTCCTTTCATTCCTATGTAAGTGATTTAAGGGAGCTCTTTTTATTGCTCTAATAATGTCATTCATCCAAGTATCCTTGTTGAGGATTCTATAAATATGATCCTCTCTTATTCAATCCTCAATAGGCTCTTTTCCATCATCTTGTTGATACATTCTCGACAAGTGGTCAGCCACCACATTTTCTGATCCCTTTTTATCTCTGATCTCCATATCAAATTCTAGTAGCAGCAATATCCAGCGAATCAGACATGGTTTAGCATCTTTCTTGGACAAAAGATATTTAATCGCAGCATGGTCGGTGTACACAATCACTTTGGAGTTCACAGTATAAGATCTGATTTTTTCAAAAGCGAATACTATTGCAATCAATTCTTTCTCCGTGGTTGCATAATTTATTTGAGCCTCATTTAAAGTCTTGCTAGTATAGTAAATTGTGTGTACCTTCCCTTCTTTTCTTTATCCAAGGACTGCTTCAATAACATAATCACTTGCATCACACATTATTTTGAAAGGTATCCAATTCAGAGGTTGAATGATGGGTGCGCTGATAAGTGAGTGATTTAAAGTTCTGAAAGCTTGGGAAAAATCTTCATCAAACTCAAAATTCACATCTTTTTGCAGGAGCTATGTCAATAGCTTGGTGATCTTTGAAAAATCCTTATGAATCTCCTGTAAAATCCAGCATGTCCAAGAAAGCTTCTCAATGACTTGATGCCTCTAGGCGGAGGAAACTTTTCCATAGTTTCAATCTTTGCTTTATCAACTTCTATCCCTCTTTCTATGACAAGCCCAAGTACTATTCCTTGCTTCATCATAAAGTGACACTTCTCCTAGTTTAGGACAAGATCAACTTCTCCACATCGTTTAAGAACTTTATCAAGATTTTCCAAACAGCTGTCGAAACTTGTACCATGAACTAAAAAATCATCCATAAATACCTCCATGATATCTTCAATGAAATCCGAGAATATAGCCATCATGCAATGTTAGAAAAAAGCAGGTGCATTGCACAACCCAAAAGGCATTCTTCTATAAGTGAAAGTTCCTTATGGATAAGTAAATGTGGTCTTATGCTAATCATCTGGGTGTATAGGAATCTGAAAGAACCCGGAATATCCATCAAGATAGCAAAAGTGAGAGTGCTTTGCTAACCTTTCGAGCATTTCATCGATGAAAGGCAAAGGGAAGTGATCCTTCCTAGTTGCCTTGTTTAGCTTTCGGTAGTCGATACACATCCTCCATCCCATCACTATCCTCTAGGGGATCAACTCATTCTTCTCATTTGTCACGACAGTAAGTTCTCCTTTCTATGGTACGCAATGCACTGGGCTCACCCATTCACTTTGTGGTACTGGGTAGATTATCCCAGCATTAAGCAATTTGATCACCCCCTTTACTACATCGTGTATTGCATGGGTTAGTCTTCTCTAGCCTTCCACAACTAGCTTAGGTTGTTCTTCTAATTGTATCCAATGGGTGCAGAAGGTTGGACTGATTCCTTTTAAGTCTTTTATCGTGTACCCAATCACTTTTTGATGCTTTCTCAATAAATTCAACAACTTCTCAATTTCTTGTTCGCTCAACTCGTCGCTAATGATAACTGGATACGTCTTATTGCTCCCCGAAAATTCATATTTTAATCCCTTGGGTAATGACTTCTGCTCTACATATGGTGCTTCTGGTTCTTGTTGTACCAATTCTCCAATATCTTCAAATTTTCCTTCCTCCAGAGTCCCATATTGAGGTGACAATGCATCAGTCGCTTCTCCCAATTCGTTATCTTGGTCATCCTCATTATTTTCCATTGCCCTTAGTAGAGGAACCCTGAAATTTTCAGCAAAGCATATACTTTCTACCTCCTTGTTATCAGGAGATAGATGAAAAATTTTCTGAGATCCAGGCAGAAAATCATAAGTGTATTTAGCACCATCAAGATTAATTGTTACTTTGTCTTCTCCCGTATCAAGCACAACATTTACCAACTTAAGAAAAGGTCTACCAAGGACTATATCATCATGTTTATCATGGCAAGCATCAATTACAAAGAAATCAGTTAGTACAAATTTATTTGAGATGTTAACTTTTAGATCTCTAAGCACACCCAAAGATTCGGTTGTTCTACCATCTCCCATGATCAATTTAATTGGTGCTGGAGCAAGTTGCAAAGTCTTACTAAAAATTTTATTATAAAGTTTCAAAGACATAACAATTACATGTGCTCCAATATCCTAGAGTGCCTTGTCGATAATCTTCCCATTGATCATGCAATCGATATGCAGTGTAGGCAAATGTGATCCTTCGTCTTGATTAGTATCAATCACGTATATCTGCGCTAGACTTGCGAACGGTGATGCTTCAGGCTTTACTCCCATGACTCTATTTACTTCAACAACGTATTCTGGGTCTACTTCTTCTTCGCTGAAAAGTTTTTGAATAATTTCTCCAGTTGTTTCCTTATCAAGCACATAGCCAGTGTGTCTCTCTAGTAGAAAATCTGTCTCTATGGCGCTGGTTGACCCCTTTTGATTTGGATATGGCCTATGTTTATCAAATATCTTGCTGAAATTGATAGGAATCTAATCCATTTGTTCAAACTCTCGCAGGGGTTTTGCATTCGCCAAGCTTCGAACGTCTGATGTTTCTGATTTATTGTCTTTGATGCATCGGGTAGGTTCCTCCTTAGCATGTGGTGGTTCTTCTTCTTCTTGCACCACAGGTTCTTCCTTCTCATCCTTCCGGAGTTCTTTTCTGAAAATTCTAGCAAGTATGTCCTTGATTTCCTTGCTCTTGTGGTCCAGATTGATAGTTATCCCATTCTCTATTTACGGCTACTCCTCTACTGATTTTCTGTAGAAGTCGTGTAGCCTCCCTGAGTGTTTTTTCCATGAGGTCTCCTCTTGCACACATTTAAAAAAACTCCTGGCATTTTGGGGTTAGTGAAAAATAAAATGTGTGTAACAACACATCACCTGAGAATCCAAGCTTAGATCCTTGTTCGAGCAGTCTGTTGAATCTATCCCAAGCTTGATCTATTCCTTCGTCTTCTCCTTGCACAAACATCATCACTTCCTTCCAAAGATTCTAAAGTTTGTTCTCAGAGAAAAATCTCCCACAAAACTTTTTCATTAGTGTCTCCCAATTCTCCTTCGCATCGAAAGAAGCTTCTGCATACCATCGTTTCGCTTGACCTGCAAGTGAAAACGGAAATAGATTCCACCTGAACCAAGCTGGCGGAATTTCTTCTTGTTGTAGCGTGTTGCATAGCATCGTGAATCACTCCATGTGTCTATATGGATTATCAGTCTCCACTCCTTGGAAAGGATTGGTTCCAACCATGTCAATTATTCCTTTATCCAAGATGTACTCCTTGGCTGCAAGCACTGAGTCGGATTTCTGCATGTCGAATTGATCAGTTAATGGAATTGCATAATCCTTTAGTGACTTTTCTCCTTCCTCCTTGTAGTGATTGATCAGAGCCTAGACACCATAAACAAAAAACAAAGGTTTTTCTTTTCTACACAAAAAGTTAGATGTTAGAGGTTAACAAAAATTAATACAAAGTTAAACGTAGCAAAACTGACTTGTTCCTCGTCAACGATGCCAGAAAAGCTTGTTGACAACAGTTAGCACGCCAATTTGTGAACCGCAAGCGTACGGATCAGTCTTCCTTAGAGTAATCCCCCAAGGTTTATCAATCCGTGGAACTAGTGGATTTGCACGCTTAACTAAGCACTAATCTATGTAAGCAAGGTTCTTTGTATAAGACACTACTACATAACACGGTTTTAGTAACACCAACTTGTGTTACTATAGCTCAATAAATATGTTACTAGGTCTCCTAGTAACACATCTTGTTAATGTTCCCTTATGCGATGTTACTTCAGCGTAATCTACTCGAACAAAAGATGTGTTCCATTACATCCAAAAAGTGTCACTACTTTGTAACACAATTAGTGACCTAGTGGAAACATTTGTTAAGTGTTACAAAGATTATCTTTAGTAACATATTTGTTTAGCTCTAGTAACACTTCCACATTATGATAGGAAACATAGCTTGCAACAAAGGAACATAATGTTTGTAACACACATTTTACCTATCGTAACACATTCAAAATTTTGAAATAAATATTGCTACGCACTGCATATGGCAAATAATGTTGATATGAAAAATCACACAAACCATAATTCTCAAAAAATCACAATAAGGTACATTGATTGTAGAAAGGAAACCAACATATTATATACACATGTGATAGTATATGCATAAAAGTATAATTGTACAAAGAAAATGTATATAGGAACTAAGGGCACAAATTATTTACAACTGGATTGGAAATTTCAATAAAAATATCTAGAAATTCTAAAATCCATTGTTTCTTGACCCATTCTTGATATTCAGCCATTCATCATTTCAACCTGCATTGAGAAATATGTTGTTAATATGGATCATTTCAAATTGCATAGAGAATTAAGCTATTAGTAATATTATAAATATTAAAAAAGTAACTATAGTATACTGAAAAACACAAATAAAAAAAGAGAAGTTCAACAGCCGAGTGCTGATAGATTAATCATTCACCACATGAGTTTTGGAGAGTGAAAAAGCAGGATTTACAAATTAATCTAAATTTCGAACTAATTTTTACATGAGGGTAGGAGTTGCAGACCCAATTGGTGGAGGGTGATTGGGTGAGGGGTGCGATGTGCGACCGTACTCATGAGCTGAACTTTGAGACAATAAATTAAGGAATCAAAGAATACGTTAAATACATGAACGAAACAATAATAGGATATGGAGCAGAGGTGCAGAGCAAGTTCCCTGAGATATCACAACGTCATCTCCACCGGCATCCATGCCTCTTACATTCCGCACCACTACTCATGAGTCGAGCCGCCCGCAGCTTGCACCCTTTGTAGCTATGTGTCTGCCACATTCCCCCCAACTTGCAGTGTTTCGAGCCAGCAACGGCCCTGCTCGAACATGGCAGGATTTGCAGCCAAAATCACAGGGTAGATGTTCAAATAAGATTTGGGTGTACAAACAGTTTAAAACGAACTTGACTGTTTTACTATCAAAGCAAGCCTTGTACTATACTTAAGACCATCAGTCGTATGCATTTTCCACGACAAGGACAAGTTCTTGCTCAATTTTCAGTAAACATATGTATTCAACAATGTGCAGCAGTGCCAAGATATCGAAAATCCCAGTAATTCTTCTAGAACTATAAGCGTGACTTTGAAGGGAAACTAGCAGTAAATATAGAATGCTCAGTTCAACCAAGAATCAACCAGCAGTCATTAAAGGTGAAGGGCACTCACCGGTAAGCTGCCGGTGGTGATTCAGATTGCCGACAAGATCTGGTTGCGTGGAATCGACGTGCCCCAGAACCAAACTCTAGTATAGGGGTGAGAGAATCATGAGCCAAGAAATAAACTGGAATAAAATTAAAGAATGCACTAAAATTAGTTGCAAAGAACTACACCAATCTCTTTGAGTAGTGTGCTTCCATGCATCTCTCAATCTTGATGTTTCTCTGAACAAACTGAGATTTTGTATTCACCTGTTGAGGCATATAGTCGAACACCTTGTGTGTTGGCAGCCAAATTACCCCTTGGATCAACCGTTACAGTCCAGCTGCTTGGTCCGTTCGATGAGGTAACAGGAAACAGCCTCCACGACGGAACCGCAGGAGGCGTGGTGACCGGCGGCAGCCCAGGAGCGTGCGGTGGTGCGGGCGCGCGGGCGCGGGGACCGGCAGGCTGCGACAGCGCGCGAGCGCATGGGAGGCGGCCTGGCCGCGCGAGGATCACCGGTAGCGCGCAAGCCTGCCGGCGCGCGGCCACTAGGACCGGCGGCGGCGCACGAGCAGCACGATGCCGCAAGGAGAGGGTCGAGTTTGCGGCGGGCAGGCACCAGGCAGCGACGGCTTGGCCTAATGGAACCGCCTGAGAGAACGGGAGCTCGAATTGGATCGGAAGAAAAAAAAAGATTTGGATCTCCAAAATTTGGCCGAAAGTGGTGGCCTGTGACGGTCCTTAGCGACACCTCGCTCCAAGAGTATCCTAAAATTTTTTCCCCCAAAACTATATATTCGAGACTCTTCTAAAAATATTTTTCTCAAAAAAGTATCAAACCATAGAGATCACTAATAACTAACCCTAATATTTCAAAACAGCCCACATCATCATAATTAGACCCATTAGTTGGCTGGTCACCAGATACTTCTAGTGTAACACCGTTATCTACCTATATTACGGGACCCGCGTATCAGCCTCCCTTTCCGATCTTCTTCTTCCTCTGTTCTTTCCCGTTTTCCCCGTCCGTGGATCCAAATCGAGGCAACGCCAGCCTCAGGCACTATCGGAGGAGCACGTAGGGCCGCCCGCAGGAGGAGCAGGCGTGGCCGCCTGTGGAGGGACCTCGTGCGGCTGCCAGCTAGGCATGTCCGCTTAAGGGAAGCTTGCGTCGCCGAAGGACCTCCCGTTGGCCGCCTAATACTCGCCGACCAAATTCAATTGCTCGCACAGGAAGCTTTCTTGATCCGTTACGAATCGATTTTACTACCCACCTTTACAAATCCATTGAACGGAAAGTTGGAATTTTAACTTTCCCATCCGCCTGTTTCCACCTACCTGAGGACGAGCAATCCGTTTGCCGCCCCTCACCCCACAGCCGCCACCGCTCGCCCCACCGCCGCCTCCGAGAACAGGAACCATCGCATGATGGTGGAGACGGTTGGCTAGCGGCTCCACCAGCACCAGGGCGCAACCTCCTTCGTCGTAGCCAACAGGATGCTACTCGCCACCGCCGCCCCTCGCCCCCCGCCGCCGCAGAGCTTCCTGCCTCGCCCGCACGCAAAATCTCGCGGGAATTCTCACGCGCGCGGGAAGGGGGCAATTGGGGGAAGATGGATGCCACGCAAATATGCGTGGTGACGGGCTCTATTTTAGTATCACGAATAGCTTGGGAAGTTTCGGGGAAGCTGTTGGAGTCTTTTTTTTTTCTTTTTTCTCCCTAAACAAGGTATTAGGGGTAGGATACATGTTCTTTTAGAGTTGAGTCATTGACAAATGGGGACAGGAATATCTAGGGCCCACCAGCGGCAAGTGGATGCATGCGAACGGTACATGATTGAATTCACTTCGACAAACAAGTCCCAATAAAAACATCTGAACTAATGGTATTAATAGATTTTCACATGGAAGAGGTAATAAATAGCGTAGATCCATTTCAATTCTAAAAATGTATTTATTGCAAAAAAATGTTGTTTAATGTTTTAAATGAAAACCTTGTAAAATCAAGCCTCTATTAATTTTTCTTGTAAAAAAGGTAACAATAGCTATTAATCACCTAAAGTCTTTCTAATGAGGGAACGGAAGACTAAGAAGATGTACTCTAAAGTGAGGCCAAACTGAAGCATATGATTTTCCACATTTATTATTTTCTTGGATAAATTCTTTGTAGGAACGTCATTAGGGTGTACTTTGAATTTTAGAATTTTCAAAGAAAACTTAGGTATTATTAAAAATTTAAAACTACTAGAATACTAGGTTATAATCTATACAAACATTTCAATTTTGTTTTTTATACGATCTTAAAATCTTAAAATGCATATGTTTTACTCATGTATAAACTCTAATAATTTAAAGATCCTTTTATGGAACGTGTAGTTGTCAAGTGTGAAGTAATTCCAATAAATTAACTGGTACACATATGGAGGGAGTGTGCACCAATAGTTGATTTGAGACCCACCTAGGATTCATGTGGAAGGGGTCCATGTAGCAGCGATGAGGAGGGGTGTGTGAGGTGACAACTACCCTTGATGTGGGCTCATATGGCAATATGGTGGATGAGCGCCGTGCCAGATGGCTCCAGCTAGTTGATGCGGTGCCACGGAACATTGATACGGATGGTTGTACGGCTTGACCACTCCCAACTGAGTGGGGCTCACATGGCAGTGACATGGAGCGTGTGTGACGTGACCTCCAACGACCGATACGGCACCTACACCCACTCGGGGTTTCGATTCCATTTTTCAACTTTTTTTATCAGGATCAAAATCACAATTTTCATTAGATTTTGAATTTTTTGTTAAATATTTGCTTAAATTTGGAAATTTTAAGAACTTACAATCATTATTAAAAGCAATAGATAATTATTGTTCAAAACTAGTCTTATAGCTCATTGGTCTCGCAGATACTTTCTATGGGGAAGATCCCTAGTTTGAAACCACCTTGACGATGTTATTTTTTTTATTATGATCTAGACCAGTGGAGGAAAGAGCATTGTGTGTGTGCGCTAAATGGTAGTCCAACCTATATACGAATTAGGGCTCACCTTGTAACACTTTAGTTGTAACATTATCTTCTATGTGTTACAACATACTACTATTTTTGTAATATTTTATATGTAATATTAATTTTGTGTTACTATATAATCGTTGTTTGTAGCACAATTTTACAAAACAAATGCTATGTGTTACCAAGTTCGTATGTAACATATACTTTTGTGACTATGAAACTCCTTTGTAACACATGGAAGTATGTGTTTCAAGAGTGTGTTACGATATATTCGTTTTGGAGTAGTGAGATAGGATTGAACTAACAAAAGAACTAGCAATCTAGATTAAAGCAGATTGAAAGTATGAATGTAAACAAGATAGATAAAATGCTTGTCCTAGAGATCTAGAATCACTTGTAGATGTAATCGCCATACATTAATGAACTAGATCTAAGTGTTGTTGTGAGAGGATGTGAACCATGTCCAACACTTTCCCTCTCGCACATTGTCACTACACGAGGCTACTCAATTATTGAACGATAAGAATACGGTATGATGATCGTTCTAGGTAAGCAAATAAGCAACCTAAAGTAGCGCTAGCCAGCCATTACAGGAAAGAGCATCATCAAGATATGATAGATAATAAACAGATCTTAAACAAGAGGTTCAACGATTACAAATCAAGATCTCCATACAACCTCTAGGACATACAGAGACTTTACCCCATGATCTTACACATGTTGACAGAATTCTGGGTAAAAATCATCCTGTAGATCAACTGGATCGAAGACGACGACGAACTGGGGCAAGAGTGCCCTAGGATGATTGGCCTGGGCACCTCTAAGCTGATCGGCTTGGGAGGTTTCTCCCTTCTCTGGTACTCCACTTCATGTAGTTTCTTGTAGATCCAATCTTCTCTCCGTTTTTCCTTCTCGTGGCGGCAGTGAATGGTGTTTACGTGGTGTTTTGTCCTCTCCCTCCAACTCTTCTTCCTTGAAGTCCATGAGGGGGTATTTATAGTCTCCCATAGGTGGCAGCTCTGGGTCAATGTTGGTGAAAAAACCCTAGAGATCATCGTAGACTTTACGCTGAAGAAATGGGAGGTCGACCAGGCCCTGGAATGGGTCAGGCCGATCGGCTTGGGCCCTTCCTGGCCTTGCTGGTCCTCTCCTTCCTCATGCTGGCTTCCCTCGACGACCCATGTCCAGATATCCGTTAAGCTCTTTATACAAACCCCCTTGATTATGAGGTATTTCCTGCCAAAATACAATATGGTCCAAAATACAACACATATGCAATAATGGGGTTATTTCAGGCGCCAAGTGGCCGGTTAGTATAAGAATAAGCATGGAAATACTAGTTAAATAACACTAAAAGTGTGTCAATAAGGAGCATCAACAACCAACTAATTTCTTTGCTATTGATGCTTGCTATGATAAACATGATGATATAATCCTTGGTAGGCCTTTTCTTAAGTTGGTAACGTTGTTCTTGATACTGGAAAAGGAAAAGTAACCATTAATCTTCATGGAGTTAAATATACATATGATTTTCTGCCTGCTTCTCGACAAATATTGCCTCTACCTCCCGATGATGAGGGGGTAGAGAATGTTAGTGACATGATGAGGGATTAAAACATGAAAATTTGGGAAACAACAACATGTATTCAGTCATCATAAGCGACAAGTTGAGCAAGGAAGAAACCAATAAGTTGCTGGATTTATTGAGAAAACATTAGAAAGTGGTTGGATACACAATCAAACACTACAAGAAATGTGCCGATCTACGATGAAAATTTTATGGCACATTTGTTCTCATCATAGATCTATGACGTTTTTGGCTTAAAACATCATAAAGTTTCATATCCAAGCAAATTTAGTGACAAAGTTACGGAACATCATAAAAGTTGCCATTGTAGTCAAAAAGAAATCATCACTCGCTGTTACATGGTGGTTTTGTGTCGATATAAGGTCCATGAAAACATCATAAACCAATAAGGTCCCACATGTAAGTTTAAGCTGATAAATAGGATAGTAAAATAAAATGCAAAACGTGCTCCTCCCGTGGTTTGAACCTGTTATCGATCGAATGGGAAATCTTTACCGCGACCAAGTCCCACATGTAAGGTAAGTTTCAGGTGAGTGTGGTAGTTGGCGGCAGAAAAGCTCGAGCTGCAGCCAAAAAATAGTTTACCCGCTATTGTGCTCCTGTGATATGGAAAAAAAGAGAACAGGGAGAAGGCGGCTAGGATGGAGCATTCCAGCAGAGATCTGCACCTCCCCGCGGCGGCTCAGTCCTACGGCAGTACAAATCTGGTGCTTCTTGCTACGGCGCGTCAATCTGGTCTGTAATTTGAGTTGAATTTGCCAAAATTTCATTTCGTGTTAAGGTGAGTGTGGTAGTTGGCGGCAGAAAAGCTCGAGCTGTAGCCAAAAAATAGTTTACCCGCTATTGTGCTCCTGTGATATGGAAAAAAAGAGAACAGGGAGAAGGCGACTAGGATGGAGCATTCCAGCAGAGATCTGCACCTCCCCGCGGCGGCTCAGTCCTACGGCAGCACAAATCTGGTGCTTCTTGCTACGGCGCGTCAATCTAGTTTGTAATTTTGAGTTGAATTTGCCAAAATTTCATTTCGTGTTAAGGTCTTTCTATCTGGTCAGTAATTTTAAGTTGAATTAGCCAAAATTTCCCAGATGGATAGACGTTGGATACATGGTTGTCAACTATTTACCCCCGAGCATGAGAATGGGGTCAATAATTTTATGAAATTTGTTAAGAGTAGATACTCTAATGATGAACAAATACTACGCCCGTGTCGTGGATGCCTGAATTAGTCTATATGTATTGTAGAAGTGGTGAACATGCAACCTAGAAATGGGATGGCAAGCACCTACACTAGGTGGATCCATCATGGAGAAACATTTTAGGATAGGGTTCAGGAAAATGCAAATCTGCAAGATAATGGGGTTCAAGAAAATGCAATTTTGCAGGATGATGTGGTTGAGAAAATTGCAATTCTACCGGATGAGGGGGTTGAGGATTGTGCAGTTCTGCAGGAAGATGGTGATCAGGAAATGGTTCAGGAAAACAAACACATATCGGGTATGGAGGAGGATGAAGGCACTGAAGATGGACTTCCTAAAATGATAGCCGACATGTGCCACACTAAAGAGCTTGAAGGGAAAATGTTAGAATGTATAAAGGATCATTTAAAATGTAAGGTGTCACCAGGATCTAAATATACACAATTTACATTTGTTGTGAAGTTACTTCATATCAAGTCTTTCTATTGGATCAGCAATGTCGCATTCAATGCGATTCTGAAGGTGTTATCCGTTGCTTTCCTAGGAGCATGTGTTCCGACATCTTACAATGATGCAATGAAGTACATACGTGCCATGGGACTTAGTTATGAATCTATCCATGTTTGCAGGAATAATTGTGTATTGTTTCGCAAGACGTTAGCAAAACATGATGTGTGCACAGTGTGTTGTGAAGCGGATTCAAGATGGAAAGATGCAAACAACAAGAAGCACGTTCCTCGGAAGGTATTGAGGCATTTTTTCGCAGGTTTCAAGGCTGAAGAGGATGTATCTTTCATCAAAAACCGCAAAGGATGCACAATGGCACAAGTTGAAGCGAAAACCAGTGGATAATGAGCTTAGCCATCCAGCTGATGGTGAGGCATGGAAAGACTTCGATAAAAATTGGCTGGATTTTGCAAAAGCTGCTAGGCACATTAAACTTGGCCTTGCAACTGCTGGTTTCAATCCATTTGGCAACATGATCAACTCATATAGTATGTGGCCAGTATTTGTTGTGCCGTATAAGATGCCACCATGGGTATGCATGGAAGAATCAAACTTCATGATGGCATTATTGATCCCTAGGCTGAGTTCTCCATCAAAGGATTTTGATGACTTCTTGCAACCTCTTGTAGATGCGCTATTAGACATTTGGAAGGGTGTCGATGCATATGATGCTTGTAGCCATCAATCCTTTAAACTACAAGCTGCAGTTATTTGGTGCGTACATGATTATCCAGCACTGAGTACATTGGCGGGGTGAGTCATGAAAGGTTATTATACCTGTGTGCGTTGTGACAAGGATCTTGCTCAAGGAGATTGAAGAACAAGATATGTTATATTGGCCATCATCATTTCCTTTCAATTAACCATCCATGGAGAAGAAAGAAAGAAGAGTTTGATGGTAATACTGAAATCCAATAGAGACCAGAGTAATTTACTATTGAGGAGCTTCAACAGCAACTGGAGAAGGTTAAAGACGTTAAACATGGAAAGCCTCCTCAAGGTCAGAAAAGGAAGAAGGAACCCGGAAAATGTTGGAGCCAAAGGATTTGTTTGTTTGACTTGCCATATTGGACAACTCTGAAGCTGCCACATAATCTTGATGTCATGCACATTGAGAAAAACATATGTGAAAACCTTATTGGAACATTGCTTAAAGTTGCTAGGAAGACAAAGGACATGATCAATGCTACGGTTGATTTGGAAGAGATGGGCATTAGACCACATCTACACATGCTGAATACAATGGAAGGAGAGTCATGCAAAATGCAGAAAGCTCCATATACAATGGGTAAAATGAAAAAGAAAGTGTTATGTGATTTTATAAGTTAGGTGAAGTTCCCAGATGGATATGCTTATAACCCATCGATATGTATTGCCACTGATCAATGCAAACTCCAAAGACTAAAAACTCATGATTGTCACATCCTACTGTTGACACCGGTTTTTGGCCATAGTCAACTGCTGTGGATAAGGTTCTGATAGCCGATGTAGCAGAGAGAAAGAGGATCGTTGATGATTCCTCGTTGACAAAAACTAGCCATAGGGGACCAAGGTTCCGGAAGCCGATAGAAGACTGGAGAAAGTCCGATCCGAAGCGAGATCAACTCCACCAAATAAGGTAATGTATGGAGACTTATCTTAGGTAGTTTTTAGAAATAGCTATAATAGTCATGTTGTAATTGACTAGGATTTTATCTTGCTCAAGGGTATAAATATAAACCCATGAGCTTTGTAAACAATAATCATCAATCAATCAATAGAACCTTTTGATGCCACATCGCCAAAATCCTAGGAGTAGGAGTAGAGTAATTTCAGCAAGTTCCTTCTTGTGTGCACAGCTGCATCGGCTTCAATCTCAGGCGAGCTTGTAAGTACCGTCACCCGATCATTACGGCCTCTATCAGAACTTTCTAAGTTAAGTCTTATATTTTGATATTCAGTTATGTGGCTAGTTATCGAGTTATCTTAGATTGCGAGTAGAACTTTCTAAGCTTTGTGCAATATTCTACTTGTCTTCGACGGTTGCTCAAAGTTATCGAGTTGTTCATTTTTATTAAGTTGTATCGTATTGATCTCTTAGTTTTCTTAAGCGCTCACAGTTATCAAATAGCTTAGATCTTGTTAGGTTTTGTTCATCGGCTCCTTAACCTTGTTTAAGTGTTCACCCCTTATCTGATCATATCGGTTGGTAGATCTTGCATGCTTTTATTACTTTACATATGCTACGTCCGATAGATCTTTACCCCTTCCCCTCATATTGCTAGCTATCAGATCCCTGACGTCATAACGCTACTTTTGAGAGCCGATGCATCGGCTGGGTATCATCCACATCTCACGGGAGCATGGTGATGTCATCGAGCCGATAGGGGCACGTACGAGGCCTTGACGCGCAAGCTTGTCTGAATAAGTTAGTGGGCCAAAGTTAATGCCCTCTCACCGTGTTACCTTGTCTAAGTTCGATTACACGATCATGACATTGATTAGGATTCCATTAGCTTAATTAGCTCATAAGCGATAGGCAAGAGGTCCTTGCTGCTATGTTTTAATCTCTTAGGTTAATAGATTGATGTCAATGCCCTCTTACTCATATTCCCTTGTCTAAGTTCAATTACACTTATCAAGACATTCACTAGATTTGTTAGTCTATCTGGTGTGCACATGGTTAGTAAGGGCTCCTTTTATGGTTGTTGTTTTACAATGATTTATCTTAGCCTGTCGACTCATATAGCCGATGGCGTATGCCATTAATGCTTTATTTATTTACACCGCATAATTACATTGCATACCTGTCTGTTGTGGTGTTTATTCCGAGAACACCTACCCATGAGTTTGAAAGGTTTCGCCGCCGATCGGCTCTAGAATTTAATGTTTACCTTGTCAATTTTCAGGGCAAATTGATTGGCACGCCTTGCACCACTTGTGAGCTAATTTGGAGCCTACACTAGAGTTAAGCAAATCTCCCAAGTCCTCCTTGTTGATCAATGTAGAAGCCTGAGGTCCAGATTTTACATCTGATGCTAACAGGGTGTTTGATACTCGCCAGGCTCATGCTATGGATGGATTCATGCCAGTTTCTCCACATTCACCATACAGGAATGGGCAGAGTAGTGAAGATTAGGCTGCAAAGATTGCTGAAGTAATGAGGAGTCAGTTCAGGTTGAAGCCTAAGGAGCAGTCCTGTATATACCAGCACCCGTATCCCTTATGGTCTGATCAGGTCACAATGCCACATCAGTACCATGTTCCGGATTTTGCTAAGTTTTCTGGAGAAGACAATATGTCTACAAGGGAACATGTTAGCCGATTCTTGGTTCAGTGTGGAGAAGCAGCTTCAACAGATGCACTCAAGGTGTGCATGTTTCCGTTGTCACTAACAGGACTTGCCTTCACATGGTTTTCTACATTGGCGCCCAATTCTATCAACAGTTGGGAAGATTTAGAAAGATTATTTCACAAGCATTACAATGTAGAAGCCCAAGAGATGAAGCTAATGGATCTCATAATGATGAAGCAAAGAAACGGGGAGTTAGTACTTATTAGATGGACAGTTGGTAGAACTAGCTTATCAGGGGTTGCTGGATCTCATTAAGGAAAAGTTTGCTCCTCAAGACTTTGAGAGTTTGGCACATATGGTGCACGAGGTTTCGATTCATAAAAGCCGATTCTAGAACACGCGTAGGGGCAAGTATGGAGTTTCTCACTTCAAAGCATATGACTCGTATGATGAAGACTCTGATGTAGATGGAGAGGTCAGTGTTGCAGAGTGGGTTAAGAGCAAGAAGCTGATCTCGTGCCCATGGATTAAAACTAATACAGAAACATATGACTTCGACATCACCAAAGCCGATAAGATCTTTGACCTGCTGTTACAAGAAGGACGGATCAAGTTGCCTCCGGATCACAAGATACCGTCGGCTGAGGAGCTCAAAAAGAAGAACTATTGCAAGTTGCATAACTCTGTTACACATCATACTAACGATTTCAAGACTTTCTATCAACAGATACAAACGGCTATAGAACAAGGAAGGCTTAAAGTTGATGATGCAAAGAAGTCGATGAAGGTTGACAAACATCTATTCCTAGCTGTCAATATGGTGGAGGCTGTGCCTTTAGATGAGCAAGATGAGTCAAGGATTTGATCAATCCTGCTCACATTAAGGAGGGCAAAATAATCTGGCGCGATGGACCCATGGGTGCAGATATCAGCTGAGGAATTCAAGAAGTAGATGAAGCTGAAACCAGCCGATCCACTAGGAAACCCAGAGTGACTTCCAAAATGCTGATCAACAAGTACCAGCGCAAACGGGTGGATCGAGAAGTTAGGACAAATGAAGGCCAAAATCAGTTTGAATCACACTAGAATTGTCCTTTCTTTCAATATTGCTAGAATCAAAAGCTGAGGTTACCATTAGCTATTAGTTGCCCATAGTGCAGCTCATAATATCAAGAATATCATGATTCCAAGAGACAATGCCGATCGGTGCATGAACGTTTGGAGTATCAATCTTCAAGGCACCATCAAGCTGTTGAGGAATCCGATGAGAAGGAATTACAATCTGTGCATCACAGGTTGAGTTACCCTCCAAGGCGCAGATCTGTGGTCATAGATGAGTCCAAGGAATAGAATATCAAACAACAAGAAAAGCTAATTCCTAGAGAGCATTGGTGTCTAGAAGGTTTGACCAAGACACGGAGAAGAAGGGTTCAACGCTTGCGCTACAAGGAACAACACCAGGAGTGGCGTCAAGCAATCAGACAAAGGCAAAGAGGTATCAACTAAAATTAACATGGTTTTATTTTGCCTGCTGAATTTGGAATTTATCATAGTGATGAAGAAGAGGTTGCCCAATTGGTCTTTCTGGCCCAGCAAGTTTTATTTGAGAAACCAGAGGTGGAAAAACATCGACACTTGAAGCCTCTATATATGAAGGGACATGTTGATGGCCAACCGATATCCAAGATGTTGGTTGATGGTGGTGCTGCTGTCAACATTATGCCTTATGCTATTTACCGCAAGCTTGGTAAGATTTCTGAGGATTTAATCAAGACTAACATGGTCCTAAAGGATTTCAAGGGGAAGAGATCAAAAGCTAAAGAAGTCCTAAACATTGAATTAACGATTGGTAGCAAAACTCTAATTACTTCCTTTTTCGTCATCGATGGCAAAGGTTCATACAATCTTCTTCTGGGTTAAGATTGGATTCATGCAAATTGCTATATTCCGTCCACGATGCATCAGGTTCTAATTCAGTGGGGCGCAGATATGGTGGAAATCGTGCCGGCTGATGAAACTGCGATCATCGCTGCAGCTGATGTTCCTTTTTTGGAATCTGACAAGCTGCGCTGCTTGTCTGGAAAAGTCTGGGAAGAAGATGAATTCATGGATGCTGCAAGCTTCTTGTTCTAGATGGGCCAATCAGATGATGAAGAAGCATAGATAAAAATGTGTATGTCGGCTGATTCGTTAATTTGTAATATTCATAGGTAATGAGTCAAAGCAGACAATATGTAAAAGTCGATGAGCAATTCATCACCTTAGATAGCCGATATCTGTTGATATCGCCTTTAGCACAAAATACACACACACACATGTCGGATTTGTACGCCCGATAGTCCACCAGGGGGTTACCCAAGTGGTTGATTTGTAGGTGAGGGCGATTGTGAGACTAACAACTCGAAGGTGATCGCGAGAACGCAAGGGACACGAGGATGTTAGACAGGTTCGGGCCTCCGGAGAGTAATACCCTACATCCTATATTTTGGTGGATTATATTGTTCAATGTTTGGATGTTCAGATGCCCTTGCGGGGGTGCCCTTGTTGGATTATATTCTTCAATGCTTGACAACCAAGAGTTACAAGTCGGTTTGAATCTAATCTACTTGGTAGCACTACTAGAATTTAGGGCTAATGCCATAGAAATCTTTGCAATGACATCAAATTAGTTGCATTAGATGGGTGTTATTGCAACCATTTTGTAATTTGGTTGCAAAACATTGATGCTCTCACCACCATCAGAAACCTGGTTGCGAATAGATGATCTTT
Source organism: Setaria italica (assembly GCF_000263155.2). Taxonomy (NCBI): domain Eukaryota; kingdom Viridiplantae; phylum Streptophyta; class Magnoliopsida; order Poales; family Poaceae; genus Setaria; species Setaria italica. Next base: position 28,720,067 of record NC_028458.1, on the reverse strand, counting down.
TTGCCATAGTTAGGTTGCGGTTGTCATAAAGTTTATTTTTGTTGCAATATGTAAGGGTTATTTGCCGCTAAATTTAGAGTCATTGCGATTGGTAAATAATATTGCCATGAATATTTTGTGTTGCAATACGTGCGGCTATATTGCAACCAACTACATATGTGGTTGCAAAAAGGAAGATGTTATTGCCACCAAATATTTCTATTGGTATATGGTGGTTTAGTTTGTTGCAATAAATGTGACTATATTGCAACCAAATACTAAGTGGTTGCATGAAAGAAGATGATATTGCCACCAAATATTTCTGTTGGTATATGGTGGTTTAGTTTGTTGCAATAAATCAGTATTTTGCCACAAAATTTATTTCGTGGGCTTTTACATTATGTGTGGACCTACATAACCAGCACCTAGGCTCGTGTAGGGAAAAAAAGAGAAGTCCCGGTCTGACTCTTTCGTCGCGAGATTCATCTTCATATTGGCTGCGGCATCATTTCACTAAAAAAATGTGACCTTCTGTGACATATTTGTGGTGACGCTAGAGCTTTTCGTCATTACTCCAATTCGTTTTACGTTTCCAGAGGGGCAACACAACTTAGTGATGAAAATGAAGTGTTCATCGCTAAGAGTAACTAAAAAATCATAAACTAGATCAATAATATTTTGTGATGAAAAATAAATTGTCAGAAGAGGATAGTTGACAAACATCACAAAACTTTTTATTCTGTTTTTTTCTCAGTTTTTTTTAAATGGCATTGTGGCCTCTAGCAACATGGATCCATCTATTATGTGGATCACTCACAAGTAGGTTCCACATGTCATATACTCTCTTTGTTATTTTCAACCCGATCTGCAGCCCATTTCGAAGTTGACCATAGCCCATTGGTCGATCTTAGACCAGCATGCTATTGGCCGAGTTTGGGCTTGCACATGTCTGGCCGGCCTGTTAGGCTGCCGCAGATTGGTGGGTTGAGAATTGGACTGCTCTGGATATTTCATCTAGTAGCCAAAAATAGGAAAACATGGCTGGCAAATATGAGACTCACAGGAATCGCGGCCGCAACGGTATAATGGATGCCTTCTGACTGCTAGGCTGCATCAGAATTTGTGTTACATGTCATGCAAAACATCAATACTAACCCTATTATTTAAAGACATTAAGCCACAAGCCCTACTGCTTTTATGAATTTATAGAAAAAAATGAAGAATATACTGGGAAAACAGAAGTTCCTCGATCGAAAAGCTTTTTACATTTTAATCTAAGAAAAAAACTTCAAAAACTCATATGAACTCTAAATTTGATAATTCTTTTTCCAGCGTTCATCTAAAATCATCCTCTACCATTTAATATGATTATTGGGGGTTTCTAAGATAAATATATTTTAAGGTTGCTTCACAAGGTTACTTCTCTATTTACTCAAAAAAATAAAAATATTCTTTTTAACAAAGTGCCCATGTAAGGTTGTGTTCAATTTTAAAGTGCATACGAGTTTGAAAATGTTATGCGGTATGCAAAATTTAAAGTTTGACTTGACACTACACGAAACCTATTAATCTATGATGAGTTTTTTCATGTAGGATTCGGAATACGTCATTCACGGTGCAACATTTTGTGACGATTTGTGAATTTTCATTGTAGATCTTCAAATGGCCCATCCAGACTCATATTCAGGCCCAATTTCTATGACAAACCTCGTTAGCCGTTATAGATTGAAAATAAAAATCGTCAAGGATTTGATACCATACTTAACCACAATTTTGACAAAACAAATACATCTCTTTTAAAAAACTAAGATGCGATATTTTTTTCGAAAACATTAGTGCACTGCTTGGGAGGGAAAAATACTTTTGGCAGGAGATTCATAGAAAATGGTGGAAAAATAGTGCACAAGAACTCCAAAGAACTGGTATTTCTCCAACTCCAAATTTTATGGTTCTTATTTTTTGAATTTTAATAAAATCACTTGTGACTAATTCTGGTAATTTCGCTTTTGTATAAATATGCTCATGCTTGTTGCTGGCCCACCAAAGTTTTTAAACCAAAAAATGTGGTAGACGGGGGAAATTGTGGGACAAAGGTGGGATCGTACGGGACTTGGACTTAGATCTGAGCACATCTAACCAGCGCACCACCTCTTCTCTCTCCTTTTTCTGTTCAACCATGACCGGCCTCCTCCCGAGCTCCTGCTCACCCTCCCCTGGCTGCGCCGCCGGCCGCCGCCTCCTAGCCCCGAGCCGCGCCGTGCCTGCTGCCCACTGCAGCCGGCCCCTGCGCACCATGACGCCCCACCGCCACCGGCCGCCGCGGCCTAGGCCCGGCCGTTGCCCCTACGCTGCCACCCGCCGCCCCACGCGCCCGCCACTGTGCCCCTGGCCCATGCCGCACCGCCACCGCCCGCGTCCTTGGCCGGCCGTTGCGTCCAGGTGGCTGCCGCCGAATCTCCCATCTCCTCCAGACCCCCGCCTCCTATCCTCCCATTGAATCCACATTCCCTGCGAATTATCAAGACCGAGCAATTCGGTTTCGGTCAGTTTGGTTCCATCTTTGGTCATAACCGAACTGACCGAGCTACAGGTGAGCAAATAAACTAAAATCACACATCCCCATCATGGTGAACTCGAATCAAGACGGAGACACAAATCTGACTCAAATGAAAAACAAATCAAACACCAATCGGAGCACAGATTGGAGCACATGAGCTGCACATGCAAATGAACTACAAATCAAACACCAATCGGTGCACAGGAGTAGAGGAGCTGCACGCACGATTGGTGCACAGGAGCTGCATGCGCTTTCTCGCCTTGAGCTCTGGATCGTGTCCCTCTTCACCTTCAGGCCTTCAGTTCATCCAGTGCCTGTAGGTGGAGCTCGACGTGGGGGTGGGGCCACGCACGCAAAGGCCGCGACCGTCTTTGCCGCCGGCGTCGCGATGAGCACACCGCTGGAGGCTGGACGCTTGGTTGCTGTAGCTGCAAGATTGGAAGGGAGGGAAGGGACAAGAGGAGTGGCGCCGCCGTTGGAGTGGGGAACGAGCCCGCCCCAGAAGATAGTCGGGGAGAGCCAGAGAGGAGGGCTTTCAGGCGGGGAATGGTGGCGGCTGACTGAGGTCTGGTTTGGTTTCTCCAGCTTATTTTTAGCACCCGTCACATCGAATGTTTAGATACTAATTAGAAGTATTAAACGTAGACTATTTACAAAACCCATTATATAAGTGGAGGCTAAACGACGAGATGAATCTATTAAGCCTAATTAGTCCATGATTTGACAATGTGTTGCTACAGTAAATATTTGCTAATGATGGATTAATTAGGCTTAATAGATTCGTCTCGCCATTTAGCCTCCACTTATGTAATGGGTTTTGTAAATAGTCTACGTTTAATACTCCCAATTAGTATCTAAACATGCGATGTGACACGTGCTAAAAATAAGCAAAAGTAACCCAACGGAGCCTTGAGGGAGGAGCGGAGGTTGACCGTGTGGGCATGTAGTATATAGATAAGGGTTTTCCCCAGTGGGATGGGCAGCATGTTTTACTAGGCCTCTTTCATCTATTAATAAAAAAATTTCGGTTCCATTTGGTTTTGCCTTATTAGTGGGCTGGACTCAAACAAAGAAGCGAAGAACACATGAATAATTCATGTTTCTCTTTTGAATCTGGAATTAAAACTTGTGAGTGTATTTCTCCATCATAAAAACTCTAAATTTGATGTTTCAATTTTCTATTTTTTTATAAAATCATTATCTTTCACTTAATGGTATTTGTTTGCATGTAAATTGCTATTTCTTTGATCTTTTTTATATGACCTATCTTTTTCCACTCAAGTACAAATTAGAAAAATATTTGTTTGCACAACTTCTACAAATGTAACTTTATATTTTTTTAATACTAAGGTAAAATTAAGGTTGTGTTCAAATTTGAGATGCACGGGAGTTCAAAAGTTTTATTAGGTATGAAAACTTCAATGTTTGTGTTGAGTCATATGAAACTACATGAGAGTTGTATCTATTTGTGAATAATGTATAACCCCACTTTAGTAAAATAATTCAAATTTTTTATATCAAGATTATGGACCCAAAATATCTTTTCATGCCAGTTTATAGAATTTGTTGACCAAGTTTAGATATTATCACAATTATTATGTGGTAATTATGAGGTAGATGATTGGATTATCCATAGAAAACAAGTAAAGTTTTCATTGATCTCTAGGATATGGGTTATAATGGAACATACGAGACTAATATAATTTTTATGAAATTTTTTAATCTTATTCGAGGTGCACGTAGTTCAATTTGGAATTACTTAGGATAAACACGCAGAAATTTATTTAAAACAAGGAAAATAGTACAGTGTATTACATGTGAAACATGTATTTGGGTATATAACATAATTATTTTTGCAAGTTTCTTCACAAGTTTATCTTATTTAGTTATTAGTAAAATCCATTAAACACTATTGGGCTGAAAGCAACACCAAATTCGGCGTGCCTAGCCCAAATCGAATTGCATCTCATCCAAAGCCATTGGATCAAATTTAACGGCTCAGATGACTCCTCCATCAATAAATTAGTCACCATACTCCCGAAATCCTACCTCTCGCTCCCTCCGTCCCATCCCCTGCTCGGCTCCCTCACCTCCCTCCACGCCGCCGTCGCCTCAATGCCTCCACCCTCCCCAATATCTACAGCCATGTCTCCGCCTCGCCTCCACCTAAGGGCTGAGCTGGACATCGACGGGCACCGCCGGTGCAACGGATCTGGGGTCACCTCTCGATGGCGCGGCTTGAGTCGACTCCGACATGAGCGGTGCCATCCTACTTCTTGATGGCCCCCTCCCCGTCTGGTGGCAGCGCGAGGAACCCCCCAAGTCGGTGGTGGGGTGGAGGCCCCCCTTCCCTGGCTGCAGCGCGTGGGGCATCCAGCGGCGGCGGCGAGCTCTGGGCCCCAGCTCGTGCATCCAGCGGCGGCGGCAGCCTCCCTTAACGGGATGGCACGCTGCCTGGCATCTGACAGCCATGTGGCACCTTGTAAGGTGACCGTCGCTCCCTGCTCGTACTACCTATTGATTGGTTGCATCTGCTTCGATGCTTCTGTCATGCGCCCATTCTTTTCAGAAGTTGGTTCCGTATTTTGGTTGGTGAGTAGTTGGTTCAGAAGTTGTTGCCTTTTACAGTTTGTGAGAATACCTTCGTTGTTTAGGATATGTGTATGCGATTTGAGCTAGAACTCATTTCATTTGTTGATATTTCTTATGAAGATGAGATTATGAGAACTTAAAAATACAACTTGTTGTACTGCATATTAGGATGATAGAATATGAAACTGCAGACTGATGTAAATTAGTATGGAATTAATCAAGCCCTTGTATTTACACTAAGCTATTTTCCTACAAATCCTTAGCTCAATTGATGATAAATGAAATGAGCTACTAATTAAACTGATCACATGCTTGGTCTCAGGCTGTAGCACTCCCATTCAATTGTTTAGCTTGAAACACCTATATGACTACATACAGCCACCTGTTAGCTATATATCTTTTTTTTCCCAATTTTTGTTTACAAATTACTTGCTTGAGCTTTCCCTGAGCTGAACTATATGCATTTGGTGAAAGATCCTTGTTGATTGGATACTGACAGAACTCATGTGCGATTGCTTATTTCTGAATTCTGAACTGATCATGCCTGCTGTGGTGGTTTGAACTGGATGTTTGCTAACTGATTATTTTTGGGAAAATTTGGGTTGCAGTACTAGCCGTCGTGATCAAGGGAGTCAGCTTCTGCTGCAAATCGTAAGATCATTCATCCTCTCCAGTTACATCTGGCCCTGCGGGGCACAGCTGCGTGGCTTGTGCAGGTCAGTTGCGGCAGCCGACGTGCCAGGCGGATGAGGAGCTGGTCGTGCTGGCTTCTGCTCGCAGTCGTGTACCACTCCTCCCAAGGCGAGCAGATGTGACCGATGCAGAGAAATCCGGTGGTGGCCCTTACAGTTTTACTCCATCAACTGGTGCTCCAGTGCTTCCCCTCAGTTTGGTGTTGCCTCGCTTCGTCCCCCATCTCCAAAGTCTGAACCATTTCAAGGTTAGCGCGTACGCTATGCATGCACATAACCTGTTTGATTAAATGCCTCATTGGTCAACATCAAGTGGAATGTTAGTTCTGATGTGGTGAGCTTATACATGAGATTTTATAATTCCAATATGTTTCAATTTCTACATGGAGCATAGCATTAGCCTAGCACCATTGCTTTGATGACCTGTACATACCTAATATACTAAATACTGATTATGAATATAACTACACAGCCTTTTCTCTTCCTGTGACAACCTATGAGGCAGTGACTTAGTACTGAGTTTCGCTGATGCATACAAATTCTTTTTATTCAGCAGTATATTTGAACTTACTGAATGGATCACTTGGACTCCGATGCCTTCCTGTTGAACACAAGGAAATTCCGCAATGTCAAACAATGTTATGTACAAAAATGCTAGCAAATATAGAACTAGTACAGTGTCTCGAGGTCTTTTTCAAAACAGCGAAAGCAATGTGCTAGGAGGTTTTATTACTTCACATCAACTACTGAATGCTGCTAGAAAACGTGTACGCACAAGAAGCCAACAGGTATGAAAAAGCAAATCTGATTTCTAATCTATGTTGCAAACTCTATATGACCTGAACCAGTGGTGGATCCAGAAATCGACCGCGATGGGGGCTTGATTTATGTGTGGCATAGAAATAATTCAATGTCAAAACTTCCCTATATTGTTTATCACATAATTTCTTAATGTTGTCAACACTTTTTTTTACCTTAAATCAAAGTGCTCATGCATTATTCAGCAGGGGTTGTAGCCTGTAGTATGGACTTTAGGTCATGCATAGCTGCTGGGCGTATGGCAGGCTGGCAGCAGCGAGTCTGGGAGTCACATTTGCATTGCATAGACAAATGAGGCACCAATGTGAGGGGGTCAGTAATGAGGTCGGGGAGATGTACCTGCTGCTGGTCTTGTGAAGCTTCCAACACAACCCAAAGGAGCAACCACAGCAGTAGACTGACTCGATGCCTTAAATTAGCTGATTTTCATACACGCTTTGAGCCAAGGACCCAGGCAGCAGCGCCCCCCCCCCCCCCCCCCCCCCCCCAACTGACCTGAACTGTGTGTCCGTTATAACATAAAGAGTTGAACTGTGTGTGACCCAATAAGAGCTGAAGGTTTCTTGCAGCATTGAAAGTTATTTCTAACTGAACATATTTTGTTTATACCTAATATGACCATGGCAGAACTAATGCCTTCTTATTCTCAGAATTGAATGACCTTTGCTCTTGCTGTGACAGCATATGGCTGTGACTTACTCATGAATTTTGCTGATGCACTGCATTCTTTTTTTCAACAGGAACATTCATATCGCACAGACTTGGAGTTTGCCATGGTCGACACAAGGAAAATTAATGTAGTGCATGCTTGCTGTAGCCTACATAAGATAGATTTAGTACTGTTGATCACCCAACACTAGTTATGAACTATTTTCGATTTGGAGAATGAATTTGGTACTTTTACTTGATGATTATCAGGATGGCTTCGTTTTATATTCATGATGATACAATTCATATTTTGGTGAAATCATTTGTTGCACAAATGATTCAATATCCAAATATATAAAATGCAATATGTGTTGCGAAATACATCTTCCTATTGCAAAAAGAAATACATCTTCCTGTTGCAAAAAGAAATAAATGCAACAATTCTAGTTGGTTGCTATAAGTTATTGCCACAAATGTATATCATTGTAAAACAAATATTGTGCCACGACCTATATTTTGTTGCAACATCTTTTCTTGCCTCTATATATTTTCCATTGCAAAACAACTTATTGCCACAAAAGAAAAAAAGATGCTATAATACTTAATAACCTTCAATAATATTTTGTTGCAACATATTTTCTTTCTTCTAATATTTTTCGTTGCAAAATGAATTATTACCACCAAACATGTTTCCATGGCAATATAGTTTATTTTCCACGAAAGAAATTGTGCTGCTATAGAATTTGTCACAACGTAAAATATGTGTTGCCACCATGTTGGTCGTGGTCAAATACCATATTGCCACAGTGTCAGTCCATTGCAACTACATACTATAGCAATGCCTAGTTGCATGGCAATACATGCTAATGCCACGGCATCAAAAGTTGCAATACTCTATAATGCAATGAACTAGTGTGTGGCAATTACTATAATATTGCAACAAAACAAAAAAACCATTGCAATGCACCTATTACCACGAAGTTTTTTGCAATAGCTGCCAACCAAACTGACATTGATGCAAATGCTACCTATTGCCACTATCTTGGCCCTATTGCCACGTTTTTCCACCGTTGCAATAGGCTAAAAATCTAGTAGTGTAGTTACATGGAAAGTAATCTAAGTCGGACTACAATACTCGTTCCATGATATCCAGGAAGATTTGAATTGTCTTGTTGCATTGACGTGTACTCCAAGTAACTTCATGTCCTTGACCCGCACGCCCTGCTCGGGTGGGCCCACTTGTCAGGTCCGACCAATATGCTAGTCGGTGGGGACCCGTAGGATACCCGTATCCCTCAAGCCCCTGAGTGGTGTGTAGGCGAACAGGAACTTTAGGTCATCATAGCGAAGCTTGAAATGAAGTCAGCTGAAGCTGTGATGGCATCATGGTGACGGAGAGGCTACACAGTGCTCAACAAAGAAGAAAATTCGAGTGAACGCAGAGCCATACGCGTAGAACGAAGTCGAGTGCCGAGTTGATGGATGCTGGCATCCAATAGGTCGAAGTGAAGATTATGGAGGGCATCACAAGACGCACTCCATAGGAGTAGCCCCCGAGCATTGAAGCGATTAGAATAATCGGTCTAATGGTCAAACAAAAAAGTTGTCTCTTGAAGCAAATCCTAGTGCCCGAGCATAAGGATAAGCGCAGCCACAAAGGCTCCTTGACCAAAAGTACACGCCCAAATCTCAGGAGATAAAGACTGTTGCAATGATAGATAAGCGACAAAAATATGCCTGTTCACAGGGTACCACACCGTCTGAGCAACTCCAAGATTCCTAGTAGTACTTGTGGATCGGGCCAAGCATCACGTGAACACTATGGAGCCGTATCGGTATGGGAGAACCTTGTCGTGAACCTTCATGAGCACACTGTAGCACTTTGGATGTAAGTTATCGACCAGGTTATAAATAGACTAACGTCCAGCACGAAGAGCCATGGCCCGAATAATAGCGCTTGTAGGCTTGAAGCTTGTAGTTTTTGATATGAACAGCACCCACATATAAGAAGGATGCTAGAAGAATTCTCGTGAGGAAAACCCGGATGCTCCTTCGCTTCGCAGTCCCTACAATGAAGTCGGGAGGTAACCATGCTAGAAAAATCGTCATGAGGAGGCTGCATCGTGAACCCTGTCACTTTGTCCAGGACACCGCTAGGGGAAGTGTTTCGCGCAGCTTTCTTCTATTGTGCCTTTTTTCTTTTTTTTGTGTTGTAGCTTCTTATCTTGGGATGCTAGCTATCTCAGATCTGTTCATAGGCATTTGTAATATGTATTACTAGTAATCTTTCCAGGGAATATGAGTGTAGCTGAATAAAAATATGCCCCTACATCCGAATGTGAGGATTTATAGTGCCGTAGGGGCACACCGGCCAAAATTAGGTGCCCAGCCCCCAAGGACAAGGATTGGCGGAGCCACTGAGGCATACCGACTAGAATTAGGCGTCCAACCACCGAGGATGAGGACTAGTAGAGCCACGGAGGCACGCCAACCAGAGTTAGGTGCCCAGCCCTTGAGGATGAGGACTAGCAGAGCCACCGAGGCACGCCAACCAAACTTAGGCATCCAGCCCCCGAGGACGACGACTGGCGGAGCTGCGGAGGCACGCCAACTAGAATTAGGCACCCAGCCCCCGAGGACGAGCACTGGCGGAGCCGCGGAGGCACGCCGACTAGAATAAGGTGCCCAGCCCCCGAGGATGAGGAGTAATGGAGCCGTGGAGGCACGTCGACTAGAATTAGGTGCGCAGCCCCCGAGGATGAGGACAGTCGGAGCCACGGAGGCACACTGACTAGAATTAGGCGCCCAGCCCCCGAGAACAAGGACTGGTGGAGCCGCGGAGGCATCCCAACTAGAATTAGGCATCTAGCCCCTGAGGATGAGGACTGGCGGAGCCGCGGAGGCACGCCGACTAGAATTAGGCACCCAGCCGCCGAGGATGAGGACTGGCAGAGCCGCGGAGGCACGGCGACCAAAATTACCAGCCGCCGAGGATGAGGACTGGCAGAGCCGCGGAGGCATGGCGACCAAAATTAGGTGCCCAGCCCCCGAGGACGAGGACTGGCAGAGCCGCCAAGGCACGCTGACCAGAATTAGGCACCCAGCTCCCGATGACGAGGACTGGTGGAGCCCCGGAGGCACGCTGACCAAAATTAGGCGCTTAGCCCCTGAGGACAAGGACTGGTGGAGCCGCGGAGGCACGCCGGCTAGAATTAGGCACCCAGCCCCCAAGGACAAGGATTGGCGCAGCCGCGGAGGCACGCTGACTAGAATTAGGTGCCTAGCCCCTAAGGATAAGGACTGGCGGAGCCGCGGAGGCACGCCAACCAAAATTAGGTGCCCAGCCCCTGAGGACGACGATTGGCGGAGCCACGGAGGCACACGGATAAGAATTAGGCACCCAGACCCCGAGGACGAGGACTGGCAGAGCCATGGAGGTACGCCGACTAGAATTAGGAGCCCAGCCCCCGAGGATGAGGACTGACAGAGCCGTGGAGGCACACCGACTAGAATTAGGCACCCAGCCCTTGAGGACAAGGACTGGCGGGGCTGTGGAGGCACGCCGACTAGAATTAGGCGCTCAGCCCTGGAGGACGGGGACTGGTAGAGCCGTAGAAGCATGCCGTTAAAAGCGCTACGAAAAGCCCGTAGATCCTATCCTACGAAAATTTGCCGTTAAAACCCATAAATTTTGCCTGGCACATTGCGCCACAATAACGAGAAGCCCGCAATTTCCATATGTAGGTTACGCCGTCATCTCAAAAGCGCGAGGGGTCATAGAGCTGTTTTCAGTTCTATCTTGAACTCTCACAACACCACCACCACAGTCCACTGAGCACTTCGCCACCACGCTCGTGAACCCTAGGCTGCACCACCGCAATCCCATTTCTGCTTGCACACATTCTGTCGCCGCCGCTGGAGCCATCGTGCCGCCATCGCTAGAGCCACCGCACCGCCATATGCACGTCAAAACCCTAGCCACCATTAGATTTAAATCTCAAGGCGTAGAGCTTGAAGAAATGGTGCAAGCAAACATCCCGGAGCCATCCACCATCTATATGAAGTCTGTGATGACCCAAGAGCGCATCCAGGCCCTCGTCGACTGGGGCCTCCTCGGGCCACCAGCGCTGCTGGATTGGAAGCCCACCACTGGCCAAGATTTCCCATCAGAGGACATGGCGGAGACGGTGGTCTTCGCATTGTTCTTCATGTGCGGGTTTGGGATGCCGTGCGAAGATTTCTTCCAGGGCCTTCTGTACTACTACCGAATCAAGCTGATACATCTCAATCCCAACTCGATTTTAGACATTGCGGTCTTCATTCACCTGTGCAAGCCATATTTGGGTATCCCCCCTTCATTTTCATTTGGAGATATCTGTATCATCTGAAGCCCATGTCAAGTAAGGGGAAACAGGCATGGGTTGTTGGGGGTTGTGGATTCTTGCTGCGGCCCAAGAAAGTACAAGAATATTTTGATGTGCAGCTGAAGGAGTCCAACAAAGGTTTGCATAAGGAGTGGTTCATCATTTCCAATTAGCAGCCTGAGCTGCCGCCACGCACAGGGTACGGGCTAGTGGTGATGCCTGAGTGGTCGAACCAGCCGACCTCGGGGGAACAGGTACAAGTGAATGAGCTGCTGGTGAAGATTGCTGACTTAAAAGCACGGGGACTGGCAGCTGGAGCCATCAGTATAACCTTCAGTAAGAGGCTAATGCAGCCAATCAAACACCGAGTGCACCTGGCGTATGAATACTCTCGAGGCTACAAGATCTGACCCAGAAGGTCTAGCACAAGGTGCCTAAGGTGAAGATCATCAACATGGTGTCCGAGTTCTTCGGAGGCGTGATCAGGAGCAGGAACTGCCCCAAAGCTTACTCGTTGAAGAGGCCACCATCCAACCCGGTAAGATTGTCATCAACATTGATTTAGCGTACTGCATATCTATTTGTGATGTTTCTGAATAAAGCGGTGAATTGACCAAGATGACATTTTTATATAGTTTTCCCGGCGCCGATGTCTAGAGGGGTTGACGCGAGAGGACCTAGGATCCGCCCGACCGACGAGCCCGTTGCGCCGCCCACCGACCTTCAGTGGGAAACTGACTCCTCCATTGGGTCAGACGTGGGTGTGACGGAAGAGGTCGACTAGGCCCAAGGCACTGAGTCAGTTGGACGACGGACATGGCAGACCGTGTGCGAGCAGTCCATCTCCAAGGTGCCGCAGCCTAGTGGGAAGAGGAGGAAGATGGCCATGAAGAAGAAGGAGAGGGCTGCCCCGAGCACAACTGCCCCGGCCAGGTCAGCTAACGATGCGGACAAGGAGTCCGACATGTCGAGCTCGGCTGCAAAGAGAAAGAAGTCGGAGCACCAGGAGACCATCGCGGCTGACGCGGCGCACGTCAAAGAGGCGTTGAAGGTGAAGATCCACGGCGTGTCTAGCGAGGATGCGTTAGCGCCGCCGCCACTATTGCGCCCCAAGTTCCGAATGAAGCTGAAGAGCACCTTATAAGTGGCATCTACTTATTCTGTCTGCATTGTTTTTATGGTTGCTAGCCGAGTTGTTTGAATTTCTTGTTGCGCTGTACGATACAGACCCAGCCACCCAGTTGGCTCGTGGATCTCTCGTCTTCTGCTCGCTTCAGCTTTGGGGTTTGAATTTGGGACAGAAGCCTAAGATTTCAAAAGAAATATTTGAGGCACCCATTCACCCTCTCTCTGGTCACCTTTTCGGTCATTCAATTGGTATCAGAGCTTGGTTAAGGATCACACAACCTTAATCAGCTTTGTGATCCACGGGGCGACAAGCGAAAGGGCATTTTGGCTTGCGGATTTGGTTTTTGAGATTTGAGCTTGCTTTGAGCTAATCCTAACCGGTGTTTTGAGATATGACGCCAAGCTCTTCTTGAGGTAGGAGGAGTTTGAAGATTGAGTTGGAACCTGAAGTGGAGGCGGTGATGGATCTCCCCGAGAACTACTAGGACGATGACCTCATGAAGGGCGAGTTCTATCGTGGGCTAAGAGACATGAGCCAAGGTACGCTTGCAAAATGCATCATGGTTCTATGCAATCGTCTTGATGATTGTGAAGATGAGAATGAGAGAAACATAGAGCTTTGTGATGCTTTGCGTAGGAAGAATGAGAAGATGAAATGTTCTATTGCTAGGTTCAAATGTGGAATTGCTCATTGGAAGTCATGTGCTTTAAATTCTTGCAATTCTTGTGATACCTTGCTTAGAAAGAATGATGAATTGAACTCTTCTCTTAATTGCTTGAAATCTGAAAATGTCTTGTTGAAACTCAATGCCTCTATGCCTTGCAATTCTTGTGTAGCTTTAAATCATGATCTTGATAAGGCTAGAGATGAAATTTCATTGTTGAGGTGCAATGCTTCTTTGCCATGTGTTTCTTGTGAGTCTTTGTTTGCTGAAATTAATGAACTAAATTGACTCACACCACATGTGTAGATGAACTTGAGCATGCTAGGGCTGAAATTTGTGAAATAAAGTCTATGCCTTGCATCATGTGCTCTTTGGTGCTTGATGATCATGTTTGCCTTACTTCTTGTGATAATCGTGATATTGTGCTTGATGTGAATGATGATATTTCTTCATGCGGTCTTATTTGCACATCATGCGTTGAATTGGAAAAGGAAGTTTTGGCTTTGAAGCAAATGCATGATGATACGAGCACTAAGTTGGTTGAGCACAATGAGATGAGTGCCAACCTTGAAAAAGAAAATGAACTCTTGCGTACCACATATGCTAAGTGCATTGAAAAGGAGATGGATAATTTGAGAAATACTCCATGTGGTACTTGTGAGTGCCTCAAACATGAAAATGAGGTTTTGGCCAAAAGATGGAAGAGTCTTAGTGCTAGGCATTTTGATTCTCGCAATTCTTGTCACTCTGATGTTGGTGTTTCCAAAATTGTTTCTTCTCAAGCGGAGTTGGTTTCTCGTGTTGAGCTTGAGTCTTTGGATGATAGCACTTATGCTAGTGCTTTGGATAGCTCTTCTATGGCTACTCCTAAGCTTGTTGCTTCTTCCGGTATTGCCCAGTATAATTCAAGTGGCAAGGGTGCTTCTCACATTTTTGGAACTCATACTCCCTAACCGAAGTTTCATTGCACCTTTTGTAAGAAAGATGGGCATACCGTTGAGTTTTGCATGAGCAACGTGTTCGTGCCAAAGCTTTTAGGAAGGCACATAGTCTTTCCCATGGCACATGTGAACCTAATGTGGGCACTAAGTCAAATGGTGTTGTTGATGCTTCTTGCTCTAAGTCCCAAGGGACTTCTCACTTGAATGAGAATGGTGATTCATCCTCTCGGACCGTGCCTCCAAAAAGGCCTTTGTACCATTGCTCTCACTATGAGAAAGATGGGCATCAAGAGAGTTTTTGTTATCGCCATGCAAGACAAATGCGGCGAGCTCGTGCTTCTAGACATTTGGTTGTTCATAGCCCTACTCATGGCATGAACACTTGTGAGCCTAGTAAGAAGCCACATTTCATTGATGGGTTTTATGACTCCTTCTCTAGTGAGTTAGCTCATGCACGTGGACATGCTTCTAGTTCTTCCTATGTTGGTCCACTACATGGTTCTTATGGTGCTTGTGTTGGTTCTTCTCTTAAGACCTTGGAGGATCATTGCCTTTTTGCTAGTGGTAGCACTCGTTCTTCTTCTTGATTTGCTCCTCTGAGGCATGTTTCCAAGGGTGCTTCAAAACCTTATCATTTGAACCGGCATTTGCATCATGCTAACCCACAAGATAAGTTGAGTGCATCTTTTACCCGTGCGACTAAGTTTTGGATTCCCAAGTATATGCTTGCTAACCCTTTGGGATCCAAGACTCGGTCTTCTTTGTCCCCTCATGTGTAGGTACGGGGATGCGGGTGGAGAACATGAGCTCAAAGTGACTTCATCTTTTGCTTGAGGTGATCAAGACTTGATGGTTCTTCACACCGTTTGGATGGCCCTCAAGAGGCCTTTGTACACTTGTATAATGAGTTTTTCCCCCTCCACATTCTTGTGCTCACTTGTATACTATTGCATGTTTTGCACTTGTATCATGCTATTAATATACCATGGTAGGCTAGCTACCTTTTCATGTTAGCTTGTGTGATCTTCATGTATATCTTGTCATATTAGCTTTGTGATATATTTTGGTGGATGATCCACATGAACATCGTGCCATGCCTTAGCTTAGTCTTTGTATTGGGTATGACATATTCTTCATTTGGTATCATTTTAGCTTAGTATCTTTGTATAATCCTTTGCACCTTGTTGACATGTTTGCTTTTCCCAAACTTTTATTCATCAATATGGAATCATGTTGCAATGCTTTAATTCCTCACAATTGATATCATCATTGAATTATGTGACATGATTTGAGCTTCATCTTATTTTTGGGCTTGCGTTGTCTTTGGGTTGCATTTGTTCAATCTTTCAATTTTTTCTTAGTTTTAATTGGTGTTAGAACTTTTCTTTTGCCCCTTTCTTTTCCTAGTTTTTGTTTGCTAGGTGTCTTTGGTTGAGGAGAAGTTCGGCTTCATTCGAGGGGGAGTATGGACTAAAACTTGCTTTGGTTTTGGAATCCGCTTTTGATCTTTTAATTGGTATCACATTTGATCTCTCAATTGGATTCCATCTTCTTCAATTGGTATCAAGTGATGAAAATTTTTGATTCTTCAATTGGTATCCCCTATATGGTACTGAATTGGGATCATTAGCGGTTCTTCTTTTGCCACGGAGTTTTTCCTAGATTGATTTGACTCTCATGAGCTTTCTTGATTTTGAGCTGAGCCCCATCTCTTTTAGCATTACATTGCATCTGTATCATAATGCATTTTGTCTCATATTGCACTAGATGAGCTTCTCTTATATGCCCTGTGTACTACCTTATGCTACTTGTGAGCTAGTGTTTTGGTTGGTGACTTAGATGCAATGTGCAGTTATGCTCTTGATGATATTCGATACATGATGGGAAAACTGCTTTCTGAAATTCAATGCTAAATTCTACTCTATTAACTTGTGTATCGCCCATGAGTAGATGCTTAGTTTTGGTTTACCCCTGTTTGAATGCTAGTTCCATTTTTAGCTTATGGTTGGAATTCATGTTCTTTTCAATTGGGTCAAAGAT
The DNA here is from genome assembly GCF_000263155.2 of Setaria italica. NCBI lineage: Eukaryota > Viridiplantae > Streptophyta > Magnoliopsida > Poales > Poaceae > Setaria > Setaria italica. Next base: position 28,703,642 of record NC_028458.1, on the reverse strand, counting down.
CTAGGTATCATTGCAGATGTTTAGCCCATGATGCACCCCTTGGGGAAGCATGACTTCTTTGTGCCGCAAAGGCACTTCATGTACTTTATCTTGTGTGAATAATAAAACGAAAAATGATAAAAATAATAAATTCACAAATTTCACCAAGTATTCATGCTTCATGTTCATATACTGGTTTGCTTAGTTGTTACAAGATGTCTACCAAAGGAAGTAGGCACTTGGTTTCAACAATCTTCACATGACAAGTGATGTGTTGTGGGTGTCTGCAATGATCTTTTGTTAAGAGTATTTTTTCGTTGTATGAGCTTTTGATGGCCTAGTCCTCCTTGCTTGGGTATTTCTTGACTAGGTATTTGCTCATGTGGTGATCTTTTTGAACAATGCTAAAACTGGATATTTGCTTCACCTCCTTGTTGTAACATAAATTCATCTTGCTGGCGATGCTATTGCTCCTTATAATCCACCAAGCTTATCTATGTTGTAGCCTTTGAGAGTACTTTGTGGTATGTTTGAGAAGCTTGGTAGGTTCTGCATCTCCTTACATGCATTTTGTGTTCTTATGCTTGACTTGATGTTTGCATTGCCAACAAGGGGTAGAAATTGGGAGAAATTCATACAAACTCATTCATTTGTGAAGTGGGAGAGCCTTTACATGCTTTGATTTTAGGGAGAGTGCATGATTTCAGGGGGAGTGCATTTTTTTAAGGGCAGTGCACTTGTTCAGGGGAAGTCAAATTCTTGTGAGTTTTCTTGCTCTTGTGCTCTTGCTGGTCGCGTTGAGCTTCTTTACCTCTTCTGAGGGGAGCTGGTATTTGATTAGAGTAATTGTGAGTTTGTGTATGCTCTTGTGCTCTTGTGCCAGTCGCGTTGAGCTATTTACCTCTTCTTGAGGAGCCGGTTTTGATTTGAGTTTAAATTTTCATGTGATTAGTGTTGAGCTCATTTTCTGCCTCTTCTTGAGGGATCATATGATTTTATCTCAGTCGTGTAGAACCGTTGCCCTTATCTTAGGGGACTTAGATTTTTAATTTTGAGTTTCCAATGATTTTGATACTGGCTTTTATGGCTCTTCTCATGCCTAGTGACTTTAATCCTTGCCTTTACTTGGTTTTTGATCACTTGGATGAGAATTTCAGCTTTTACCTCTCAAACTATTTCTTTGTGCTTGAATGTTGTCAACACACTCATCAAGGGGGAGATTGAGAAAATCAAGTTGATATGAACCTTGATTTTATAATGATGAGCGTTTGACAAATGTTGAAATGGCTTTGACGGTATTTTGGGATTCATGAAGCTCTTGTGTCTTTTTCTTGATTTTTGCTTGTCTTGTGGGATTTATCAAGGGGGAGATTGAGAAATGACTTTGATGCAACCTAGAATTTTTGTTTGGAGCTTGCATAATCCTTTCTAATATCAAGTTGCCTTGTGTTTGCTTTTACTTGGCTTTTGGGCACTTGAATGAGTTTTTCTTATTCTTTCAAATCATCTTTTGTTAATGCACTTATCAAGGGGGAGGTTGAGAGACCAAGTTGTGAAGTGCCTTGGTCTATTTGTGATGAGTGATTGACTAGATGATTTGAGGCTTTACTGGTTGAGTCCATATCTCATATGTGCATGATTATGCTAACGGCTAACCGGATGTGTTGTGTTGAGTGCGTTGTGTTGTGGTGTTTATGTAAACTATAAGTTATGTGTTGTGTCTCTTAGCTTGTGATGTGTAGGTGTAGGATGTGATGTGGCGGTCGACGGCATGAGGCAAAGGTCAAGCGCGAAAGGTCCATGCTGATGAACTAGGATAGTGAAGGGTGGACACGAGTAGGCTTGGACTGAGGGACCTGAGGAGTCCTGGCAGAGTTATGGGCGATCCACATGGTGCACAGAAGAGCAAGAGAACATGGACGGTGATGGAGATGGCGTTGGTCAAGTCAAGCAGAATGGAGGCAAGTCGAGTAGGCGGCCCGGGAGCCGGGAGCGAAAGACTTGGAGGCGTCGAAGACTTGGCAGAGGCTGGACACACGTGGACATCGGTGAGTCACGCCTTGTAGGGCGTGCAAGAGGGTTTGACCGGTTTGACCTCAAAACCGACGGTGAGTTCGGTGCAGCCGGACGGCGTCAAGTCGGAGGACGTGTGCCACCATCACGAAGCTTGCGTCGAGGTGAAGCTAAGTTGTAAAGGCGCTGGGTCCATCCGATGAACGAAGAAAAAGCTGGACAGTTTTGCCCCTAGGGGGTTTGGAGTTGTATGCTTCATGTAAGGGCAACTTGGGAAATAGCCAAGTGCCTATATAATTAAGGAGAGGGCTGCTGGGGAAGCCATCTCTCTTGGGCTAGTAGGTGGTAGTGTAGTCATTTGTTTGTGAGAGGCTTTGGGAGAGAGATGAGGTGAGAGAGGTGTGGATCTTTGTTTGATCTTTTTGCCATCCTAGCTTTGATTGTGCTAAGGATGTAGGGATACGAGGTAGGATACACTAGCGCAATTCAAAAATTTCTACCGCGTATAACCAGGAAGAACTGCCGCATAGGGATCACGGGATTACCACTCGACGCACTACTGCTGCGGAAGATGTAGATATGCGTCGATGCAGTGAAGACGATCACGTAGTCGTACGTAGTCGATCACGTCACGTCCAGCAGCTCCCACGTGCAGCAAGATCGCCTCCGGTGCCGCGGCTCGTCGTCGGCTCGTCGTGGCTCGTCGGCGGCTCGTTGATGGCTCATCCAAGTGCTGCAGGCGCAACACCTCCAAGGTATCCACACGTGCAGGGAGGAAGCGTCGCAAGCCGGACTGCTAGATCCACGAGTTGCAACAGGCGAGGGCGTGGGAGGCGCGGCAGGTGTGTTTCGCCAAAAAGGTGTAAACCCTAGGGCGCCCCCACCCCTCTATTTATAGAGGTTCCTGATGGGCCTCTGGATCCGAGGCCCATTAGTACTCCTAAACCTAATCCAACTTGAATCAGATCCGAATTGGGCTTCCAGCCCCTTAAGTGTGTGACCCTATGGGTTCGGATACGTATAGACATGGCCCGAGTACTCCTACTCGGCCCAATAGTCGGTAGTGGCCTCTAGCAAGACGTGCCAGCTCCTATACGCATACGAAGATCATATCAGACGAACCATCACAACATAATATACATGCTATTCCCTTTGCCTCACGATATTTGGTCTAGCTTCAAGCCGACCGCTCTTTCTCGATCCTGTGATTCGGAATCCCTTTGTAGGTTAACTCTTAACCGTACGTAGCATGGCCATGCATTTTCAGATCCGATCACTCGAGGGCCCCAGAGATATCTCTCTCAATCAGAGAGGGGCAAATCCCATCTTGACTGACCATGTCTCATAGCATGCTTCTTGACAAACCCGAAAGCTACCTTTATAACTACCTTGTTACGGCGTAGCGTTTGATAGCCCCTAAGTAGGTCAATCCACATCTAGAATACATGCGACAGTCTCAGGTCTAAGGATAAAGCGTATATGTTGTTTAAAGAGAGAACTACTTCTCGTGTTGGGTCAGTCCTAGCACATGTCTCCACATGTGTCCACATTATTAGTTCAACATCTCCATGTCCATGACTTGTGAAACATAGTCATCAACTAATACATGTGCTAGTATAATATTCATGTGTGTCCTCACATGAACTCCGACTAGGGACAACTTTAGAATAACCATACAAGTAAAGAGTTTCACATACAATTCACATAATTGCAAATCAATTCAAGTAGCCTTCAATGGATATTCAATGAACACAACATACAAATCATGGATACAAATGGAATATCATCATCTCTATGATTGCCTCTAGGGCATACCTCCAACAGTCTCCCACTTGCACTAGAGTCAATCTAGAAGGTACCTAATACCCATAGCTCTTACATGCGCATCATGCTTAGCCTGCGGGAGTGGTTTTGTCAACGGATCAGAAATGTTCAGATCCGTGTGTATTTTGTATATCTTGATCTCACCCCGGTTAACAAAGTCTCGAATGAGATGAAATCGCCGCTTTACGTGTTTGTTCTTCTGGTGGTTCCTTGGCTCCTTTGCTTGCGCAATTGCCCCATTGTTATCACAGTAGAGATTCAATGGGCTGGACGCATTTGGGAACACACCAAGCTCAATGAGGAAATTCCTTATCCAAACACCTTCCTTCGCGGCTTCCGAAGCCGCGATGTACTCGGCTTCTGTCGTAGAATCGGCCACCGTCTCCTACTTGGAACTCTTCCAACTAACAGCACCACCATTCAGCGTGAACACAAATCCTGATTGTGACTTTGAATCGTCTCTGTCGGTTTGGAAACTAGCATCGGTGTAACCTGTTACAACGAGCTCCTCCTCACCTCCATAGACGAGGAACATATCTTTAGTCCTTCTCAAGTACTTAAGAATGTTTTTCACCGTTGTCCAGTGACTCTCACCTGGATCAGATTGGTGTCTGCTTGTCATACTTAGTGCATATGAAACATCTGGGCGAGTACTTATCATTGCATACATGATAGATCCAATAGCCGAGGCATATGGCACTCTACTCATGCGATCCCGCTCATCAGCAGTCGAAGGACACTGAGTCTTGCTGAGATGTATACCATGTGACATAGGCAAGAACCCTTTCTTTGCCTCTTCCATGCTGAACCACTTCAACACTTTGTCAATGTAAGTATCTTGGCTTAAACCTATAAGCCTTCTCGATCTATCTCTATAGATCTTAATGCCCAGAATATATGCCGCTTCCCCTAAGTCCTTCATCGAAAAACTATTTTTCAGTGAAGTCTTTACGGACTCAAGCATAGGAATGTTATTTCCAATCAGTAATATGTCATCCACATATAAGATTAGAAATACTACAGAGCTCCCACTAACCTTCTTGTAAACACAAGACTCTTCTTCGTTCTTGGTGAAGTCAAACCCTTTGACCACTTCATCAAAATGAATGTTCCAACTCCTAGATGCTTGCTTCAATCCATAAATGGATCTCTGAAGCTTGCATACCTTTCCAGCATTTTTCGGATCGACAAAACCCTTGGGCTGTATCATATACACGTCCTCAGCTAGGTTTCCATTCAGGAAAGCTGTCTTGACATCCATCTGCCATATCTCATAATCGAAATATGCAGCTATAGCTAGAATAATCCGAATGGACTTAAGCATCACTACGGGCGAGAAGGTCTCGTCGTAGTCAACTCCTTGAACTTGTCGAAAACCTTTTGCGACAAGTCGTGCTTTATAGATGTGAACATTTCCATCCATGTCCTTTTTCTTCTTATAGATCCACTTGCACTCTATGGCTTTAACACCATCAGGCGGGTCAACCAAGTTCCAAACTTGATTGTCTCCCATGGACTCTATTTCGGATTGCATGGCACTCTGCCATTTTTCGGAGTCTGGGTCCATCATTGCTTCTGCATATGTCGCAGGCTCATCATTGTCCAACAATAATATTTCCCGCATTTCGCGGAGCCTTGCCGACCTTCGTGGTTGTGGCGGTGCTTCTCTTGCCATGGGTATCTCAACTTGTTCTGCTACGTTAGCATCACTCATTGATTCTTGCCCGATCGGCTCATCTTGAACTTCTTCAAGATGCACTGTCTTTCCACTCTTTTCTCCTTTGAGAAACTCTTTCTCTAGGAAAACCCCGTTCCGAGCGAGAAACACTTTGCCTTCTGATCGGTTGTAGAAATAATATCCCAAAGTTTCCTTTGGATATCCCACGAAAATGCACTTATCCGACTTGGGTGTGATCTTGTCCGACTGAAGTCGCTTGACAAACACTTCACATCCCCAAATCTTTAGAAAAGACAGACTAGGAACCTTTCCAGTCCATATCTCATATGGTGTCTTAACTACGGATTTAGATGGTACCCTATTAAGTGTGAAAGCTGCTGTTTCTAGAGCGTATCCCCAAAATGACAACGGTAGGTCCGACTGGCTCATCATTGATCGAACCATGTCTAACAAAGTTCGATTACGTCGCTCGGACACACCGTTTCTCTGAGGTGTTCCAGGCGGTGTAAGTTGTGGAACAATTCCGCAACTCTTTAGATGATTGCTAAACTCGTGGCTCAAATACTCGCCTCCACGATCAGATCGTAAGGCCTTAATTTTCTTGTCACGTTGATTTTCAACTTCATTCTGAAATTCCTTGAACTTTTCAAAGGTTTCAGACTTGTGCCTCATCAAGTAGACATAGCCATATCTACTAAAATCATCAGTGAAAGTTATGAAGTATTGGAATCCTCCTCTAGCCGTCGTGCTCATTAGTCTGCATACATCACTATGTACGAGTTCCAACAAGTCTACTGCTCTCTCAGGAAATCCTGTGAAAGGCGTCTTGGTCATCTTGCCTAGCAAGCAAGCCTCGCATGTCTCGTATGATTCAAAATCAAACGAAGTTAGAAGTCCATCAGAATGGAGCTTCTTCATGCGCTTTTCACTTATATGACCCAAACGACAATGCCACAAGTAGGTAGGACTCAAATCATTAGGCCGAGGCCTTTTAGCACTTACATTACAGACAGGTGAACCATCAAGATTTAAAACAAATAATCCATTCACAATGGGTGCAAAAGCCATAAACATATTATTCTTAGAGATCACACAACCATTGTTTTCACTCGCAAATGAATAATCATCCTTCATCAAGCATGAAGGAGATAAAATGTTTCGACTTAAACTAGGAACAAAATAACAATTATTCAACTCCATAATAAATCCTGACGGGAGGTGGAGTTGCATCGTCCCGACGGTCAAAGCAGCAACTCTTGCATTATTGCCCACGCGGAAATCAACTTCTCCTCTTTCCACGCTTCTACTTCTTATCATTCCCTGCATCGAATTGCAAATATGAGCAACCGATCCGGTATCAAATACCCAAGAATTAATAATTGTATCAGCGAGAAATATGTTGTCTATAACATTAACAACAAGCGTACCTGAGGTAGAAGTACTCTTACTTCCGCCGTTCTTCAACGAAGCTAGGTATTGCTTGCAGTTTCTCTTCCAGTGACCAAGTTCATGACAGTAAAAGCACTCTTTATCTGGAGCAGGTCCAGCTTTAGCCTTGGGCGCTGGGTTTGGCTTGGACACTCCAGCCTTGCCCTTCTTCTTCCAAGAATTGCCCTTCTTCTTAATGGTAGGCTTGTTCTGTACAGCCATCAGATGGCTGGTACTAGCGCTTTTCTTAATGTCTACCTCTGCTGTCTTGAGCATACCACACAGTTCATTCAGACCCTTCTCCGTCCCATGCATATGGTAGTTCGAGATGAAGTTCCCATAGCTAGGTGGAAGAGATGAAAGAATGAAGTCAGTGGCCAACTCTTTGCCCATTGGGAAGCCCAGCTTCTCCAATCGCTGAGTGTAACCAACCATCTTGATTACATGTGATCCTACTGCTGCGCCTTCTGCTAACTTGCACTCCAGAAAGGCTTTGGACACATTGAACCTTTCGGTCCTAGCCTATGTCTGGAACATGTCCTTGAGCACCACGATCATATCGTGTGCCTCATGATTTGTTTCGAACTGCATCTGCAGCTCGGGTTCCATGCAGGCAAGCATAAGGCAGCTTACCTCAAGATTAGCATCAAATGCCTTCTTGTAAGCAGCCTTAACGGCAGCAGATGCATCATCAGCAGGTACTAGTGGTAGTGGGGTGTCTAGAACATCTTCCTTTTTCTCAGCCCTGAGAACAATTCTCAGGTTACGGATCCAATCCGAGTAGTTTGTTCCATTCAACTTGTCCTTCTCAAGGACCGAACGCAAAGCAAATGATGCGGTGGTGTTGCTAGGTGCCATTTAATCTACAACAAAAGTAATGCAAAATACACTAAGACAAACGTATCCATGATAGAGCAAATTACATTAAACTATTTTAACAGAATCTACTCCCACTAAAATCAATATCCCTCTATTGAAACTTAGTGATTCAGGATCCACAACTAACAAGTCCACTAGTGAGCTTTAGCATCACCGCTAGCAAACGAGGTAGATCGGTAAGCAACTTTTGCTAATCATATCACATATGACTCCTGTTGTTGGGTGACATCTCTATGTCTCGGCGCCCAACCTTTATGCCCCAAGGTCCTTAACAGTTAAGATAACCTTGTTAAGCAAACCAACCCTTATGCGTGTAAGTGTCCGACACAAACCCGTCTAGTCAAGGAAAACTAGTGGCACCCTAATTTCATAGACCACCACTAATTGTACAAGACATGGGACGGTGCAAGTTTTAGTTGGGAGGGCATACTAACTTAAACTTTGTGAGGGATCGTTCTACTTCTAACATCACAGCATGCAGAAAGTAAAACATAAATAGAATAGCATTCACACAGTTGTGACATAGTATGGCCCGTTTTCATATGGTGATCTCCATCTCCATAGAACCTGTTCACCATGGTGATCTCCATCTCCATGTTCCATGTGCGCCATTCTCCTGGTGATGAGTCCTCCAAGAACTAGAGCATGCTATTACGCCTAATAGCTAGTAAAGAATCTAGTAATGAAGATTACATAGTTGCTTGGATCATCACAGATTGGTACGCAGACCATTAAATACAATAAAGTGACAACACATATGGCTCCTGCCGTGTTGCCGTACGCGCGACACGCAGGTCACGAATGAGTTACACACATGCATCACATGTTGGAGGTATGCCCTAGAGGCAATCATAGAGATGATGATATTCCATTTGTATCCATGATTTGTATATTGTGTTCATTGAATATCCATTAAAGGCTACTTGAATTGATTTGCAATTATGTGAATTGTATGTGAAACTCTTTACTTGTATGGTTATTCTAAAGTTGTCCCTAGTCGGAGTTCATGTGAGGACACACATGAATATTAGACTAGCACATGTATTAGTTGATGACTATGTTTCACAAGTCATGGACATGGAGATGTTGAACTAATAATGTGGACACATGTGGAGACATGTGTTAGGACTGACCCAACACGAGAAGTAGTTCTCTCTTTAAACAACATATACGCTTTGTCCTTAGACCTGAGATTGTTGCATGTATTCTAGATGTGGATTGACCTACTTAGGGGCTATCAAACGCTACGCCGTAACAGGGTAGTTATAAAGGTAGCTTTCGGGTTTGTCAAGAAGCATGCTATGAGACATGGTCAATCAAGATGGGATTTTCCCCTCTCTGATTGAGAGTGATATCTCTAGGCCCCTCGAGTGATCGGATCCGAAAATGCATGGCCATGCTACGTCTTGCTAGAGGCCGCTACCGACTATTGGGCCGAGTAGGAGTACTCGGGCCATGTCTATACGTATCCGAACCCATAGGGTCACACACTTAAGGGGCTGGAAGCCCAATTCGGATCTGATCCGAGTTGGATTAGGTTTAGGAGTACTAATGGGCCTTGGATCCAGAGGCCCATCAGGAACCTCTATAAATAGAGGGGTGGGGGCGCCCTAGGGTTTACACCTTTTGGCGAAACACACCTGCCGCGCCTCCCACGCCCTCGCCTGTTGCAACTCACGGATCTAGCAATCTGGCTTGCGACGCTTCCTCCCTGCACGTGTGGATACCTTGGAGGTGTTGCGCCTGCAGCACTTGGACGAGCCATCGACGAGCCGCCGACGAGCCACGACGAGCCGACGACGAGCCGCGGTACCGGAGGCGATCTTGCCGTGCACGTGGACGAGCTGCTGAGGAGCTGCTGGACGTGATCGACTACGTACGACTACGTGATCGTCTTCACTGCACCGACGCATATCTACATCTTCCGCACCAGTAGTGCGTCGAGTGGTAATACCGTGATCCTTATACGGCAGTTCTTCCTGGTTATACGCGGTAGAAATTTTGATTTGCGCTAGTGTAGCCTACCTCGTATCCCAACAGTGGTATCAAGAGCCTTAGCTGCTTAGTTTTGGATTCGGGATGTGTGCATATGGAGATATGCGAGTTGTCTGTTTGATCTATGTCCTGATTTCGTGCCCTTGTTGCAATGGTAGTGTAACGACATACTCCTACCGGTCGGTTTCCGCCATCGGAGTTAAGTGATACACGTAAATCCAGTTGCAGTGAGCGAAGATCAATATGATTGGTCGAATCGAGATCCAGGGTCATATGCCAGGCGCATTAGATGTGCAATGGTAGATGGGATCTACTGCCAGGGTCGGGATTTTGCCGTATGCGTATGCTTCAGTAAATCAGCCGTAACTTTTCGGTACGATCTCGGATCGAGGCGATTTCTATACGAAAATTGATCTACAGAAAAAGTTACACATGAATTTCAACCGCTTCGCCGTTTTCGGCAAAATTAGATTTCCCAAATTCGGCATGGAAGATGGAGTTTCGGGCCTCCGAAGTTTGGAACGTTAGGACGCCTAACTCTGTTTTGCAGGATGTATGTATGTATCTTGTGATCAGTATGGCCCCCTTGTGTATGTGATGCATGTGTGTAACTCATTCGTGACCTGCGTGTCACGCGTACGGCAACACGGCAGGAGCCATATGTTTTGTCACTTTATTGTACTTAATGGTCTGCGTACCAATCTGTGATGATCCGAGCAACTATGTAATCTTCATTACTAGATTTTTTACTAGCTATTAGGCGTAATAGCATGCTCTAGTTCTTGGAGGACTCATCACCAGGAGGATGGCGCACATGGAACATGGAGATGGAGATCACCATGGTGAACAGGTTCTATGGAGATGGAGATCACCATATGAAAACGGGCCATACTGTGTCACAACTGTGTGAATGTTATTCTGTTTATGTTTTACTTTTTGCATGCTGTGATGTTAGAAGTAGAATGATCCCTCACAAAGTTTAAGTTAGTATGCCCTCCCAACTAAAACTTGCACCGTCCCATGTCTTGTACAATTAGTGGTGGGTCTATGAAATTAGGGTGACACTAGTTTTCCTTGACTAGACGGGTTTGTGTTGGACACTTACACGCATAAGGGTTGGTTTGCTTAACAAGGATATCTTAACGGTTAAGGACCTTGGGGCATAAAGGTTGGGCGCCGAGACATAGAGATGTCACCCAACAACAGGAGTCATATGTGATATGATTAGCAAAAGTTGCTTACCGATCTACCTCGTTTGCTAGCGGTGATGCTAAAGCTCACTAGTAGACTTGTTAGTTGTGGATCCTGAATCACTAAGTTTCAATAGAGGGATATTGATTTTAGTGGGAGTAGATTCTGTTAAAATAGTTTAATGTAATTTGCTCTATCATGGATACGTTTGTCTTAGTGTATTTTGCATTACTTTGTTGTAGATTAAATGGCACCTAGCAGCACTACACCGTTTGCTTTGCGTTCGGTCCTTGAGAAGGACAAGTTGAATGGAACAAACTACTCGGATTGGATCCGTAACCTGAGAATTGTTCTTAGGGCTGAGAAAAAGGAAGATGTTCTAGACAACCCACTACCAGAAGAACCTGCTGATGATGCACCCGCTGCTGCTAAGAATGCTTACAAGAAAGCATGTGATGCTAACCTCGAAGTAAGCTGCCTTATGCTTGCTTGCATGGAACCCGAGCTGCAGATGCAGTTCAAAACAAACCATGAGGCGCACGATATGATCGTTGCGCTTAGAGACATGTTCCAAACACAGGCCAGGACTGAAAGATTCAATGTGTCTAAGGCCTTTGTTGAGAGCAAGCTAGCAGAAGGCGCAGCAGTAGGACCACACGTAATCAAGATGGTTGGTTACACTCAACGGTTGGAGAAGCTAGGCTTCCCACTGGGCCAAGAGTTGGCCACTGATTTCATTCTTTCGTCTCTTCCTCCTAGCTATGGGAACTTCATCTCGAACTACCATATGCATGGGACGGAGAAGGGTCTGAATGAGCTGTGTGGCATGCTTAAAACAGCAGAGGCTGACATAAAGAAAAGCGCTAGTACCAGCCATGTGATAGCGATACAGAACAAGCCTAGCTTTAAGAAGAAGGGCAATTCTTGGAAGAAGAAGGGCAAGGCTGGAACGTCCAAGCCAAACCCACCGCCCAAGGTTAAAGCTGGACCTGGACCTGCTCCAGACAAAGAGTGCTTTTACTGTCATGAACTTGGTCACTGGAAGAGAAACTGCAAGCAGTACCTAGCTTCCTTGAAGAATGGCGGAAGTAAGAGTACTTCTACCTCAGGTACGCTTGTTGTTAATGTTATAGATAACATATTTCTCACTGATACAATTATTAATTCTTGGGTATTTGATACCGGATCGGTTGCTCATATTTGCAATTCGATGCAGGGAATGATAAGAAGTAGAAGCGTGGAAAGAGGAGAAGTTGATTTCCGCGTGGGCAATAATGCAAGAGTTGCTGCTTTGACCGTCGGGACGATGCAACTCCACCTCCCGTCAGGATTTATTATGGAGTTGAATAATTGTTATTTTGTTCCTAGTTTAAGTCGAAACATTTTATCTCCTTCATGCTTGATGGAGGATGGTTATTCATTTGCGAGTGAAAACAATGGTTGTGTGATCTCTAAGAATAATATGTTTATGGCTTTTGCACCCATTGTGAATGGATTATTTGTTTTAAATCTTGATGGTTCACCTGTCTGTAATGTAAGTGCTAAAAGGCCTCGGCCTAATGATTTGAGTCCTACCTACTTGTGGCATTGTCGTTTGGGTCATATAAGTGAAAAGCGCATGAAGAAGCTCCATTCTGATGGACTTCTAACTTCGTTTGACTTTGAATCATACGAGACATGTGAGGCTTGCTTGCTAGGCAAGATGACCAAGACGCCTTTCACAGGATTTCCTGAGAGAGCAGTAGACTTGTTGGAACTTGTACATAGTGATGTATGCGGACCAATGAGCACGACGGCTAGAGGAGGATTCCAATACTTCATAACTTTCACTGATGATTTTAGTAGATATGGCTATGTCTACTTAATGAGGCACAAGTCTGAAACCTTTGAAAAGTTCAAGGAATTTCAGAATGAAGTTGAAAATCAACGTGGCAAGAAAATTAAGGCCTTAATCTGATCGTGGAGGCGAGTATTTGAGCCACGAGTTTAGCAATCATCTAAAGAGTTGCGGAATTGTTCCACAACTTACGCCGCCTGGAACACCTCAGAGAAACGGTGTGTCCGAGCGACGTAATCGAACTTTGTTAGACATGGTTCGATCAATGATGAGCCAGTCGGACCTACCGTTGTCATTTTGGGGATACGCTCTAGAAACAGCAGCTTTCACACTTAATAGGGTACCATCTAAATCCGTAGTTAAGACACCATATGAGATATGGACTGGAAAGGTTCCTAGTCTGTCTTTTCTAAAGATTTGGGGATGTGAAGTGTTTGTCAAGCGACTTCAGTCGGACAAGATCACACCCAAGTTGGATAAGTGCATTTTCGTGGGATATCCAAAGGAAACTTTGGGATATTATTTCTACAACCGATCAGAAGGCAAAGTGTTTGTCGCTCGGAACGGGGTTTTCCTAGAAAAAGAGTTTCTCAAAGGAGAAAAGAGTGGAAAGACAGTGCATCTTGAAGAAGTTCAAGATGAGCCCATCGGGCAAGAATCAATGAGTGATGCTAACGTAGCAGAACAAGTTGAGATACCCATGGCAAGAGAAGCACCGCCACAACCACGAAGGTCGGCAAGGCTCCGCGAAATGCGAGAAATATTATTGTTGGACAATGATGAGCCTGCGACATATGCAGAAGCAATGATGGACCCAGACTCCGAAAAATGGCAGAGTGCCATGCAATCCGAAATAGAGTCCATGGGAGACAATCAAGTTTGGAACTTGGTTGACCCGCCTGATGGTGTTAAAGCCATAGAGTGCAAGTGGATCTATAAGAAGAAAAAGGACATGGATGGAAATGTTCACATCTATAAAGCACGACTTGTCGCAAAAGGTTTTCGACAAGTTCAAGGAGTTGACTACGATGAGACCTTCTCGCCCGTAGTGATGCTTAAGTCCATTCGGATTATTCTAGCTATAGCTGCGTATTTCGATTATGAGATATGGCAGATGGATGTCAAGACAGCTTTCCTGAATGGAAACCTAGCTGAGGACGTGTATATGATACAGCCCGAGGGTTTTGTCGATCCAAAAAATGCTGGAAAGGTATGCAAGCTTCAGAGATCCATTTATGGATTGAAGCAAGCATCTAGGAGTTGGAACATTCGTTTTGATGAAGTGGTCAAAGGGTTTGACTTCACCAAGAACGAAGAAGAGTCTTGTGTTTACAAGAAGGTTAGTGGGAGCTCTGTAGTATTTCTAATCTTATATGTGGATGACATATTACTGATTGGAAATAACATTCCTATGCTTGAGTCCGTAAAGACTTCACTGAAAAATAGTTTTTCGATGAAGGACTTAGAGGAAGCGGCATATATTCTGGGCATTAAGATCTATAGAGATAGATCGAGAAGGCTTATAGGTTTGAGCCAAGATACTTATATTGACAAAGTGTTGAAGCGGTTCAGCATGGAAGAGGCAAAGAAAGGGTTCTTGCCTATGTCACATGGCATACATCTCAGCAAGACTCAGTGTCCTTCGACTGCTGATGAGCGGGATCGCATGAGTAGAGTGCCATATGCCTCGGCTATTGGATCTATCATGTATGCAATGATAAGTACTCGCCCAGATGTTTCATATGCGCTAAGTATGACAAGCAGACACCAATCTGATCCAGGTGAGAGTCACTGGACAGTGGTGAAAAACATTTTTAAGTACTTGAGAAGGACTAAAGATATGTTCCTCGTCTATGGAGGTCAGGAGGAGCTCGTTGTAACAGGTTACACCGATGCTAGTTTCCAAACCGACAGAGATGATTCAAAGTCACAATCAGGATTTGTGTTCACGCTAAATGGTGGTGCTGTTAGTTGGAAGAGTTCCAAGCAGGAGACGGTGGCCGATTCTACGATAGAAGCCGAGTACATCGCGGCTTCGGAAGCCGCGAAGGAAGGTGTTTGGATAAGGAATTTCCTCATTGAGCTTGGTGTGTTCCCGAATGCGTCCAGCCCATTGAATCTCTACTGTGATAACAATGGGGCAATTGCGCAAGCAAAGGAGCCAAGGAACCACCAGAAGAACAAACACGTAATGCGGCGATTTCATCTCATTCGAGACTTCGTTAACCGGGGTGAGATCAAGATATGCAAAATACACACGGATCTGAACATTTCTGATCCGTTGACAAAACCACTCCCGCAGGCTAAGCATGATGCGCATGTAAGAGCTATGGGTATTAGGTACCTTCTAGATTGACTCTAGTGCAAGTGGGAGACTGTTGGAGGTATGCCCTAGAGGCAATCATAGAGATGATGATATTCCATTTGTATCCATGATTTGTATATTGTGTTCATTGAATATCCATTAAAGGCTACTTGAATTGATTTGCAATTATGTGAATTGTATGTGAAACTCTTTACTTGTATGGTTATTCTAAAGTTGTCCCTAGTCGGAGTTCATGTGAGGACACACATGAATATTAGACTAGCACATGTATTAGTTGATGACTATGTTTCACAAGTCATGGACATGGAGATGTTGAACTAATAATGTGGACACATGTGGAGACATGTGTTAGGACTGACCCAACATGAGAAGTAGTTCTCTCTTTAAACAACATATACGCTTTGTCCTTAGACCTGAGATTGTCGCATGTATTCTAGATGTGGATCGACCTACTTAGGGGCTATCAAACGCTACGCCGTAACAGGGTAGTTATAAAGGTAGCTTTGGGGTTTGTCAAGAAGCATGCTATGAGACATGATCAATCAAGATGGGATTTGCCCCTCTCTGATTGAGAGTGATATCTCTGGGCCCCTCGAGTGATCGGATCCGAAAATGCATGGCCATGCTACGTACGGTTAAGAGTTAACCTACAAAGGGATTCCGAATCACAGGATCGAGAAAGAGCGGTCGGCTTGAAGCTAGACCAAATATCGTGAGGCAAAGGGAATAGCATGTATATTATGTTGTGATGGTTCGTCTGATATGATCTTCGTGTGCATATAGGAGTTGGCACGTCTTGCTAGAGGCCGCTACCGACTATTGGGCCGAGTAGGAGTACTCGGGCCATGTCTATACGTATCCGAACCCATAGGGTCACACACTTAAGGGGCTGGAAGCCCAATTCGGATCTGATCCGAGTTGGATTAGGTTTAGGAGTACTAATGGGCCTCGGATCCAGAGGCCCATCAGGAACCTCTATAAATAGAGGGGTGGGGGCGCCCTAGGGTTTACACCTTTTGGCGAAACACACCTGCCGCGCCTCCCACGCCCTCGCCTGTTGCAACTCGCGGATCTAGCAATTTGGCTTGCGACGCTTCCTCCCTGCACGTGTGGATACCTTGGAGGTGTTGCGCCTGCAGCACTTGGACGAGCCATCGACGAGCCGCCGATGAGCCACGACGAGCCGACGACGAGCCGCAGTACCGGAGGCGATCTTGCCGTGCACGTGGACGAGAAGCTGAGGAGTTGCTGGACGTGATCGACTACGTACGACTACGTGATCGTCTTCACTGCACCGACGCATATCTACATCTTCCGCACCAGTAGTGCGTCGAGTGGTAATCCCGTGATCCTTATACGGCAGTTCTTCCTGGTTATACGCGGTAGAAATTTTGATTTCGCTAGTGTAGCCTACCTCGTATCCCAACATCACATACACAAGGGGGCCATACTGATCACAAGATACATACATACATCCTGCAAAACAGAGTTAGGCGTCCTAACGTTCCAAACTTCGGAGGCCCGAAACTCCATCTTCCAAGCCGAATTTGGGAAATCTAATTTCGCCGAAAACGGCAATGCCGTTGAAATTCATGTGTAACTTTTTCTGTAGATCAATTTTCGTATAAAAATCGCCCCGATTCGAGATCGTACCGAAAAGTTACGGCTGA